>NC_053436.1:29015118-29315118 GCF_007990345.1 Gossypium hirsutum
TTATTATGAGTGGGTATAGATATTGATAAAAGTCGACAAAGTTCGACGTTTGAAAGTCCATACGAACATGAATGTTGGATATGTGTCATGACTAGATCGTATGTGTTTTCGTGTATGACACGTCTGGTGTTGGCATCACTTATGATTTACGTGTAAGACATGTTTGGGACTTGGCATCTTATTTGATTTCACGTAAGACCCTATCTGGGACAGTGGCATTGATATTTGATTACATGTAAGACCACGTTTGGGATGTTGTCATTGTACAAGCTTTTTAGCTATCCAAGTATCCTTATTGATTTCCAACGGTTTAATGGGCATTCCTTGAAATGAATGACTATTGTAACATGTATCCAATTTAGGTAAGTTTCAATGTATATTAAGATTGAGAATGAATGTACGCATAGTATATATGTATGAACATATGAAATATGTTTGTATTATGTGGAAATGTGATATGCATATGAGCAAATGATTGAGTATTTGTGCTAATGAGAATATGAATTGATATTTAGTTATGCCATGATTCATACAATGAATTGGTTTTATAGTTGTGATTGGTGATAAATTTATTTGTATATGGCTTACTAAGCTTTTGGAGCTTACTTTGTGTTTTTTTTTAATATTTTTTAGATATTGAGCTACCGGAAGCTCGAGGATCTTCGTGGATCATCACCACACTATCAAACTCTATTTGGTACTTTTAAAATGTATATATTGAAGTTATGGCATGTATAGTCTGAAGTATGTGATATGTTTTGTAAAGTGTATATCATGCCATGTGATTATGTCTAGATTATGGTTGAATTTATGGTTTGATTTTTAGTATTTGATATGTGATGCAAAAGTGGTATATTTGATATATACATATGACCTAGTGAGAATGGTCATTTGGTAAGTTAGTAATGTGGTTTGGTTATGGAAATGGTATGATTTTAATATGGATGAAAGTGAAAACTTAGTGATAGAATTTATAGTTGAATGTGTTTAGTAAGTAAATATAGTATGTTTTAGTTTGGAAAGTGAGCATGAATTTAGTTGATGAATATATGATATGGATGATGATGTTTTGTGGTTGAATTGTTGGAAGTATGATGTTTGATGCTTGAATGGTACTTTTAGGAGGACCCCTAAATGGGTGGCAAATTGGCCCTGTGAATGGCCTATTTTTGCCCACCGGCAGGGACCGGGCTTGTGCCTTAGCCGGTGCAACTTAATGGCCATTTTGAAATAAGCCTGGGCAGACCACACGGTCATACACATGGGCGTGTGCCAGGCCGTGTGCCAAGTCAGTTTCGAGCACGGGCTAGACACACGGGCATGTGATTGGCCGTGTGACCCAAGTCAGTAGCCTCCTAAATTTTCACGTAGCCTGGCACACAGCCGTGTCTGTGGTTGTGTGAACAAGTCAGTATGTATGCCCTGTTTTGACACGACCTAGACACACCGGCTGTCTAATGCCGTGTGAGGCACACGACCTGTTCACACGGGTGTGTGACCTGTGAAACTTTGAAATGTTTAAGTTCAAAAAAATTGTATGAGCTTGGTTTAGCCCGACCCCTTTCTAAAGCATGTTAAGGTCTCGTTGATCTATGTAAGGACTCTATAATGATGTGTGACTTTAATGTGTGATGATTATGAAATGTTTATGATATGTTCCGATATGTCCGGTAATGCTCTAATCCTAGTTCAGGTGACAATACGGGTTAAGGGTGTGACATTGGTTGGTATCAAAGCTACGGTTTAGTCGATTTAGGACTAACGTAGCATATCGAGTCTAGCTAACATGCCATATTATGAACTGCGATAGTGTGATGATCCTGACAATGAAATGTGTTTTTATATAGCAATGGATCGCAAACGAGCTGTAGCTATGATGTCGAGAGTAATGCACCTGCTCCTGCTCAAGGGACGGCGCCATCTGATTCTAGACTGGCTACTAGTAGTCATGACGGAGAGGCTAAATAAGCCTTATATCAAATGATGAACGATTGGTTCACCCATATATCCGAACTAATTCGGCTGTGCCACAACCTTTACCCCCGGTCACTCTTTGCAAGTTCTGTTACGCTACAAGCTAATTTAATTCAGTTGAATAAGCCTCTGGTCAACAAATTAGAAATATGGCCGAGAGTTCCGTGCTACTACTAATGATGATGCCGAGAGAGCTGAAATCCAGTTAGGAATACGATATGAGTGTTCGATGAATTATCATTGACTCTGGAAGAATACCTAAATGTGCAGTTCACTTTTGAGAGATACAACGTATCATTGTGTGAAGCATTGATCTTTGGTTGCGAGGGAACAATTACTTGGGATTTCTTTCAAGATGAATTCCAAAAGAAATACATTAGTTAGAGGTTATCGATCAGAAACGTAAAGAGTTTCTTGAATTAAAAAAGGTCATAAGTCTATTACAGAATACGAGCGAGATTTGTGAGACTGAGTCAGTATGTACGAGAATATGTTTTGACAGAAGCAACATGTGCAAGAGATTCGAGGGTGGTTTGAATGAAGATATCTGTTTTTAGTTAGAATTTTAGAAATAAAAAGATTTGTAGTGGTTGTTGAACGAACGTGTAAAGCTGAAGAGCTCAGGAAAGAGAAATGAAGCTGATTCAGAAGCTAGAATATGAGAAAGAGATCTGCAAGTAAATCATTTCAGTCTGCGTTAAGAAGTTTCGAGATGATTTTAGCAGTTCAATGGCTAATGTGGGGCATTCGAGTAGAGATTGTGCTAGACCGCATTTGAGCTTTAAAGCTCTAGCTACTTCGATTGCTAGTGTCAGAAATGTTATATCTGATCGACCATAGTGTAAGCATTGCGATAAAGACATCTTGGCAATTCTAGACTGTATGATCGGGCTGTTTCAAATGTGGTCTTTAGATCCTTTACCATGATTGTCTGAGTCTGTTGAGCAAGATTGTGCAAATTGAGCCAAGCAGCATGTACTCGTGGAGACTCTAGAATACGAGAAATTGAGTTGTAGTCAAAGAGGACTAAGACACTACTGTTCGATCGAGGGTCGTGCACTTGCTAGAGCCGATGCATTATACTCGTGAGGAAGCTTCGTCTCCTGATTTATATTGTACTTTCACTCTTTATACTTCTGTGATTGCATGATTGATCCAGGATTGATACATTCGTATATATGCATAAATTTAGTATCCAGTAAGACTTTGCCTGTAAGTCTACTGAATTTGTGATTAGAGTATCGAACCCCCTAGGTCAAAGTGTCCTATTGATAAAGTTTGCAAGAATTGTCTGTTAATGTTTCGAGACATTTATTTTCTGGCCGATCTGATATTATTTCCTTTTGATGAGATGCAAGAATTTTCAAACCGTATTTAGAATGATTTGTTGTCGTAATCATTGATGACATTTTGATTTATTCACGTGATGAAACCGAACATACCGAGCATTTGAAAATAGTGCTACAGACTTTGCATAATAAGTAATTATATGCTAATTTTAGCAAATGTGAATTCTGGTTACGCGCAAAGTTGGTTTTCTGGGCCATATTGTATCAGCATCTGGTATCCCGAGTTGATCCGAGAAAGATTTCAGCCATTTTGGATTGGAAGCCTCCGAGAAATGTTTCAGAAGTTTGCAATTTTCTTGCACTTGCTGGTTATTATCGAAGTTTTGTAAAAGGCTTTTTGATGATCGCGACTTCGTTGACGAAACTACTTCAGAAAGATGTGAAATTTGAATGGTCTGAAAAGTGTCAGAGAAGCTTTGATCTATTAAAAGCCCTATTGACTGAAGCTCCGATACTAATACAACCAGAATCGAGTAAATAATTTGTGATCTACAATGATGCTTCGTTGAATGGTCTGGGTTGTGTTTGATGCAGGAAGGCAAAGTCATAGCCTGACAATAAAGCCACACAAAAGAACTATCCGATGCACGACCTTGAGTAGCTGCGATTGTATTGCTTTGGATTGGTGCCATTGTCTATTTGGTGAGAAATTCATGTATATTCAGATCATAAGAGTTTGATATCTGATGAGTTAGAAAAATTTGAATCTGCGTTAGAGAAGATACTAGAATTGCTAAAAGATTATGAGCATGTTATCGATTATCATCTGGGAAAAGAAAATGTTGTGTTGATGTTGCGTCAGAAATAATTATTTGTATTACATGCTATGAATGCTCAGTTGTGTATGTCTGATGATGGTTCGATTTTAGCTAAATTGAAAGCGAGACCATTGTTTTTATAATAGATTATTAATGCTCAAAAGGTTGATAATGAGATAATAACAAAATGAGCTCAGTGTGATTTAAATTCTAATTCAGAATTTAGAGTTAATGATAATGATTGTTTCAGATTCTGAGATCGGATTTGTGTTCCAAGAAATTCAGGGTTAACTCAGATGATTTTGAACGAAGCTCACAACAGTCATTTATGTATACATCTGGGTAGTATGAAATGTATAATGAGTTGAAATAGCATAACTGGTGGTCCGGAATGAAAAGAGATATCTCCGACTATGTTCTAAATTTTTGATCTGTCAGCAAGTTAAAGATGAACAACAAGTGCCATCAGATTTGTTACAGCTGATTATGATTCCGGAATAGAAATAGGATAGAATGATGATGTATTTTGTTTTGGGATTGCCCCTATCTCTGGGAAAGAAATATGCTATCTGGGTTGTGGTTGACCGATTGAGGAAATCATCTCATTTTATTCTGGTACAATCTGATTACTCGCTTGATAAATTAACTGAGTTATACATTTCTGATATTGTGAGATTGCACGGGGTGCCATTTTCTATTGTGTTAGATAGAGACCCGAGATTCACTTCGCGATTTTGGAAGAAACTACAAGAGGCTTTAGGTACAAAATTACACTTCAGTACTGCTTTTCACCCGCAGACGGATGGTCAATCCGAGTGGATTATTCATATTCTCGAGGATATGTGAGATTTTGTATTCTTGAGTTGAAGGTACATGGGAACAATATCTATCATTGATTGAATTTTCCTATAACAATAGTTTTCAATAGAGTATTAAAATGGCACCGTACGAAGCCTTATATGGAAGAAAATGCCGAACACCATTGTATTGGTTAGAACTCAGTGAAAATAAGATACATGGAGTTGACTTGATAAAAAAAGCTGAACAAAAAGTAAAAGTGATCCGAAATAGTATGAAAGCAGCTTCCGATCATCAGAAATCATATGCAGATTTGAAAAGAAAAGACATTGAATTTGAGATTGGAGATAAAGTGTTTTTGAAAGTGTCCCCGTGGAAGAAAGTATTTCGATTCGACAGAAAAGGCAAATTGAGTCCGAGGTTCATCGGGTCATATGAGATTATTGAGCGTATCGGGCCAGTTGCTTATCAATTGTTGTTTCCACCTGGGTTAGAAAAGATTCACAATGTATTTCACGTATTGATGCTTCGACGATACAGATCCGATCCTTCACACGTAATTTCTCATTCTGAGATTGAGATACAGTTTGATATGACCTATAAAGAAGAACGGATTTGTATCTTGGCACACGAGGTTAAAGAATTGTGAAATAAGAAAATTTCGTTAGTTGAAGTGATGTGGCATTGACACGGTGTTAAAGAGGCTACGTGGGAGCCTGAAGATACTTGAGACAACAATATCCGAATCTGTTCAACAGTAAGATTTTTAGGGGACGAAAATCCCTAAGGGGTGAGAGTTGTAACAGCTCGGTTTAGACCCTAGTCAGAATAGTGGTTTCAGGACCACAGATCTGAGTTAAAAAATATTTTAATATTATTTTTTGTGCCTATAATATGTGAATTGATGTCTGTGAAAATTTGTATGAAAATTTACCATTGTGTGCTTAATTAGCAAAAACGACTTAATCGCATAAAATGTAAAAGTGGCATTCTATTTGATAAAGTGCTTAATTTCTATGTTTCTTTAATTGTGGGGTCCTTATGATGCAATTAAACCATTGAATTAATGAATGGACATGTATGCCAAAGGTTAGTGGAATTTAAATGTATATAATAGGGCTATTTAGTAAAATGCATATTAATGTTAATTAAATAAAACAAAGCATGAAAATAAGGCCATTTATGTTTAGCCTAGTCGAATCATCAAAGAAAAGAAAGAAAAGAGCTCTTAGGGTTTCAACACATTGATTTGGTGATTAAGGAATGGATTTTGTTCAGTTTTTTATAATTTCTATGTTTTGTGATTGTTGCTTAGTAATCTACCAAGCCCATGTCTCGATTTCTGATTTTTATGATGATTTGAGTTATGCCATTGTTGATTTTGTGAGCTTGAAATGTTAGTTGATGGAAAATGAACGATATGTATTGCTTGACATATTTTGTTTTGAATTTTTAATGAATTTGAGTAATTTGGGATAAATTGTAAAATTAGATTTGAGGGACTAAAATGTGAAATAAATGAAACATAGGGGCTTATATGAACACTTTGTATATTCGGCTAAGCAAGTGTGTATGGAAATTGGTGTATTTTGTGAATTAATGATTAAAGTGTAAAAATGTGAAAATGTGAGGGTTAATTTGTAAAATGCCCTAAATATGTGTTTTGGATGATTTGAATGATTGTGAGTTTGAATAAGTTAAATTTGAATTTATATAGATCAAGAACCAAAGAAAACAAAATAGATCGGGGAAAATCAAAACTTATTGAGTAGTGGATTCTGTTCGTTTGAATCCGTACAAGGTAAGTCAATATACTAATAAATGTGTTTGAATTGAATTATTACAATTTACATATGTTCTTGAACAATGATGAATGATTATATGAGTTGAGTATGAGATATCCGAGAAGTATCGACGAAGTTTTGACATTCGAAAAGTCCCGTACGAACCATAAGAATAGTTAGGATACGTATGTCATGACATAAGATCCGATATGTGTTTCATGTAAGACCACATCTGGGACGTTGGTATTGACTTATGATTATGTGTAAGACCATGTGGGGGACATCAGCATCATATTTGATTTCATGTAAGACCCTGTCTGGGACAGTGGCATTGATATTTGATTACATGTAAGACCACGTCTAGAACGTTGGAATTGTACGAGCTTTCGGAGCTATCCGAGTATCCTTATTGATTCCGAACAGTTCAAGGGGCATTCTAAGAAAATGAATGAGTATGTGAACATGTATCCACTTCAGGTATGTTTGAAATATATATTAAAATTGAGAATGAAAGGTAAGCATAAGCATATATGTGTGAACATATGAATTATGTTTGTATTATGTAGAAATGTTATGTATATATGAGCAAATGATTATGTGTATTTGAGCTAAATGAGAAATATGAACTTGATATTTAGTTATGCCATGGTTCATACAAATGAATCGGTTTATAGTTGTGATTGGTGATAAATTTATTTGTATATGGCTTACTAAGCTTTGAAAGCTTACTTTGTGTGTGTTTTTCACTGTTTTTAGATATCGAAGCTACCGGAGCTCGGATCGTCAAAGATCATCACCACACTCTCGAACTCTATTTTGGTACCTTTTGAATTGTATATATTGAAGTATGGCATGTATAGTTAGAAGTATGTGAATATGTTTTGTAAAGTGTAAATCATGCCATATGATATGTCTAGATTATGGTTGAATTATGGTTGATATTTAGGATTTGATATGTGATGCAAAAGTGGTATATATGATATATATATGACTTAGTGAGAAGTGGTCAATTTGGTAAGTTAGTAATGTGGTTTGGTTATGGAAATGGTATGATTTTAATATGAGAATGAATGTGAAACTTAGTGATAAGGACATGTATAATTGAATGTGTTTGGTAAGTAAATATGGTATGTTTTAGTTTGGAAATGAGCATGAATTTAGTTGATGAATATATGATATGAATGATGAATGTTTTGTGGTTGAAATTGGCTGGAAATATGATGTATTTGATGATTGAATGGTACTTTTAGGAGGACCCTAAATGGGAGGCAGATTGGCCTTGTAAATGGCCTATTTTTGCCCACATGGGCAGGGACATGGGCATGTGCCTCAGCAGTGTTACTGAATAGCCATTTCGAAATAAGCCTGGGCAGACCACACGTTCGCACACATGGGCGTGTGCCAGGCCATGTGGCCAAGTCAGTTTCTAGGACGGGCTAGACACACGGGTGTGTGACTGGCCGTGTGACCCAAGTCAGTAGCCTCCTAAATTTTCACACGGCCTGGCACACGGGCGTGTCTTGTGGCCGTGTGAACAAGTCAGTATGTATGCCTTATTTTAACACAGCCTAGACACATGGACATGTCTAATGCCGTGTGAGGCACACGGCTTGCTCACAAGGGTGTGTGACCTGTGAAACTTTGAAAATGTTTATGTTTCGAAAAATTTTGTATGATCTTGGTTTAGTCGCAACCCCTTTCTAAAGCATGATTAAGGTCTCGTTGATATATGTAAGTGACTCTGTAATGATGTCTGACTTTAATGTTGTGATGATATGAAATGTTTATGATATGTTTTGATATGTCCGGTAATGCCTCTAAATCCTAGTCTAGCGACGAATACGGGTTAGGGGTGTTACATTTAGCGTGAATGGAATAGCCTATTTGATATTTGTGTGTGTTGTGGATGATGGTGTATAATTTGCATGATTTAGGCTAGATTGAGAATGTTTGAATGCTTAATTATGCCTGGTTATGTGCTATTTGGGTTTTGTGTAGGTGGATGCAATTTGGGTGGCAAGATGCCTATTTTATCCACACGGGCGTGTGTCTCAGCCGTGTGTGACACACAGCTAGGTTACATGGTCGTGTGTTCCCTGGTGTTGAATTAAAATTCAAGTCAGTGTGCTCCAATGGCCTACACACAGGCATGTGACTTGGTCGTGTGGCATAAGTCAGTATACCCGACAGGTTTAGCATGGCTAGCACACGGCCCGACACACAAGCGTGTGTGGCCATTTCGAAGGACACACGGGCTGGTCACATTGGTGTGTGCTTGGCGTGTGACCCAATTAGAGAGTTACACAGAGTAGGACACGGGCTGGGACACGACATGTGATCTCATTTCGAATTTCCACACAACCTGTGACACAGGTGTGTCTTTGGCCATGTGAGACATATGGTCGGCCACACGGGCATGTGTCCCTGTATTTTGTAAATTTTCTAAGTTTTTATAAATTTTCATGAGTTATCAGTTTAGCCTCGAACCACTTCAAATGCATGTTTAAGGCCTCGTAGGCTCGTATTAGGGACAATGTGATGATGTTGTATGATAATTACTTGGAATTAGTAAATTTATGTGAAATGTATGTTTAATTGTTTAATAAGTCTGGTAATGCTCCGTAACCCTATTTCGACGTTGAATACAAGTGAGGGGTGTTACAGAAAATGTACCGATGATAACATCTAGTGACGGCGCATCTTCGTGAGCACAAATAGTGTAAGCTCTAGCCAGTGCTCTAGCCTCAAATCTCATAGCAGAATCCTTTGTTATTCCTGTGCTACTAGTCATATTTCCTGCATTTCTAGGTGGTCTCCCTCTAGCAGTTGTATTGCTTAGTCTTTCATTCTAAAATTTATCTTTCTCGTGTAACTTAGGATAGTCCCGAATAAAGTGATCTAGCGAGCCACATTTGAAACAAGCTTTATTATTCATCCAGCAGTCTCCAAAATGTTGTCTTCCACACTGTAGACACTCGGGTTTGTTGGTTCTAACACTACCAACACTTGATACTGAAGTGGCTTGGGCTTTAGGACCCGTGTATTGCTTTCCACATCTCTATTTGGATACCCCACAGAAGACGAATCCCATGATTTTTTTGACAAAGACTGATATGGTTTACTCATTGACCTCTTTCTCGAATCTCTAGCCTCGAAATTAGCTTTTCTCTTTTCTTTGCCAAGTTCTTCGGCTTTGCAGGCTCTATTGACTAACACCACAAATTCTTTCAACTCCAGAATACCGACTAGAAGTCTAATTTCTTCGTTCAACCCATCTTCAAATCACTTACACATAATTGCCTCAGTGGATACACATTCTTGAGCATATTTCTTGAGTCTCACAAATTCTATTTCGTACTCGGTCACACACATACAACCCTATTTCAGTTCCAAAAATTCTTTGCGTTTTTTGTCAATAAATCGCTAACTGATGTATTTCTTTTTTAACTCAGTTTGAAATAATTCCAAGGTGATCCGTTCTCTCGACACCACAGATATCAAAGTATTCCACCACTGATATGCAGTATCTCTCATAAGTGATACGTCGCATTTTACACATTCAGCTGTTGTGCAAGATAATTCATCAAATACCCGGATTGTATTCTTAAGCCAAAACTCGGCTCTCTCAGGATATTCGTTGATTGTAGCTCTAAACTCTTCAGCCCAGTATTCTGAATTTTATCAACAGGCGGCTTACTCAAACGTAAGGGTTTCAAACCTTGAGGAGCTATGGGAACCAGTTGGGGAATAGGTGGGGTGGAGGTTGCTCAGTAGCCAGATTAGTTCGGACAAACTCAGTGAACCATTTGTTCATAATTTGGAAAAAGGCTTCCTTAGCCTCTTCTCCCTAACTACCCGATACAAGTCTTGACTTAGATTGTGCTACTCCGGGAACGGAGGCTGGCGCATTAGTCTCAACATCATCAGCCATTGCTCAATTGGGATCCATTACTATATGAAAACACGGTTTAAACTATTAGGAGATAACACACTATCACATGTTATATATGGCAAGTATAGCTAGACTCTCACATACGCTACATTAGTCCTAGAATCGACTAAACTGTAGCTCTAATACCAATAAATGTAACACCCTTCACCCGTATTCATCGCCAAAATAGGGTTACGGAGCATTACCGGACTTATTACACAAATAAACTTACATTTCTCATACATTTTTCCATTTCAAATATAAATCATTCAAAACCAATCACATTGTCCCTAGTATGAGCCTACGAGGCCCAAATCATGCATTATAAGTGGTTCGGGACTAAACCGATAACTCAGGAAAATTTTGGAAATCCTAGAAAATTTTACAAAATACAAGGGACACACGCCCGTGTGGCCCAACCGTGTGTCTCACATGGCTAAAGACACGCCCGTGTCACAAACCGCGTGGACATTCGAAATGGGATCACATGGTCGTGTCCCAGCCCATGTCCTACCCGGTGTATCTCCCTAACTTTGGTCACACGGCCAACCACATGCCCATGTGACTAGCCCATGTGCTAGGCCGTGTGCTAGGCCATGCCAAACCTGTAGGGTATACTGACTTATGCCACACGGCTAAGTCACACGCCCATGTACAGGGTCGTCTGGAGCATACTGACTTGATTTCTAATTAAACACCAGGGGACACACAGTCGTTTCACCTGACCATATGTCACACACGGCTAAGACAAACTCCTATGTCTCTACCTGTGTGGACAAAAATATACTATTTTACCAAGCCATCTTTCTCACCAATATTGCATTCACCTACACCAAACCAAAAGGCATATAACATGGCATAAATAGGCATGCAAACCAATCTCAACCAAGCCTAATTCATGCTATTTCCATACCAAGAACTATATGACTCATTACATCATATTTTTCCAATTCAAAACATATCAAATCCACATACACAAATCATCAATATGGTCACTTTCAATTATGCCTCACTTTACCTAAAACTGCAAACATACCAATCTCAAATTCAACCATTTGATACTCCAAATACCAATTCACAACAAGGATATAAATGGAAATTATACCAAACATATCAAAAGGCCTTTTTCACATATATACATACATGTCCAAACATGCCAAAATAAGCCAAATCACATGGCTATACACAATATAAACTATTCATCATTTACAAGCCAACTCAGATGGCTAAATTCATTACCAACTTATATACCAAAATGACCATAACTCTTATACATGCCATATAACCAAATATATGAGTTCAAAAGTACAAAAGTGAAAGCGTGATAGTGTGATGAGATCTCCGATGACTTTAAAATCTGAGTAATCTTCAATCTTCACTATAAAACACAAAAAAGTAAACAAGGTAAGCTATAAAGCTTAGTAAGTTCATATAGTAATAAACTCAACTTACCATACATACACAATTTAAGAAATAAACATATCTTAATATAACTTATAATGATCCAAAAACCTATCACATATTCATTCACAAGGTTAGATATGAAATTCACAAGCTTCGATTCAATGTTTATACGGTTCATGTTCACACCTGTATCAACTCGCATCAATCTCTTACTCATGCATATCTTTGATATACCTATTGAACCATTTGGAATAATATTAGATAATCAGGAATTTCGCACCCTAAGTGCCAATACATAGCTGAAGCTATCTCAATTTCATATCTCATATAATGCTCACTCTTGAGCTATCAACGGGTCTGCTCACACAAGCTGACGATCATGACATAGCTACACGGTGCTGCTCACGCAAGCTGACGAGAATCCACAACACATGTCGGATAACTCAGCCACCGGTAGGACGTACGAACCAGCACCCAAATACATATGCCCTAATGACATGTCATTCGTATCCTAATTTATTCCTAATGTTCAACTGGGATTTCACATTGTCGAATCTTTGTTGAACATATCTGTAAGGTCGTATTCAGAATTAAATTAAAAATAAAGCATTTAAAACACAATTATAATAATGCTTATTAACATACGAACTTACCTTGATCGCAAAAACAAATGAAATGGATCGACTAGTCGAAAACTTTATTTTTCCCCGATCTAGATCCGAACTTTGTTTTTCTTGATCTATATAATATCAAATTTAACTTATTCAATTATCATTCAATTCGATTTAGCCAAAAAAAATCATATTATGGCAACTTTACACTTTTGCCCCTAATATTTCAATTTCTTTACAATCTCTTCCTTAGCTCATAAAAATACAAATTCATGCAATTAAATCCCTACCCATGCTAGCCGAATTTCTCTTATTACCAAAGTAGCCCATATTTTTCATTTATTTCACATTTCTACTACAAAATTTTCACATTTCTCAATTTAATCCTTAATTGACAATTTTACCAAAAATCAATTTACAAATGTTGTTTATCTAACAACAACCATACATTTTCTATCATCAAACATCAAAATACACACATATTCATCAATGAAAAACCCTAAACCTTTAACAGTTTTGTAAATTAGTCCCTAGACTAGCTAGATTAAGCTGCAACGAGCTCAAAAACATAGAAATCATTAAAACGGGAAAAAAACCATACCTATTTGGACAAAAATGCCTTGGCAGAACCTAGGTCTTCAAAAATGGCTTCTTCTCTTTTAATTTTCGATGGAGAGGCTAAGGAAGATGATATCCTTAAATTTTATGTTATTTTACTTAAGTTTAATTACTAATTTACTAAACTAACCTTGGCTATTAACATTAAAATCACTTAATCGAATGTCCATCTTTGTCCACTCAAACAACCAATGGTCTAATTACCACATAAGGACCTCCACTTTAAATTTATATAGTTGTTAGATACCTTTAGCTATTAGAACTCAAGTTTTACACTTTACGTGATTTAGTCCTTTTTATCAATTTGAGCATTTAAACGATAAAATTTCTTAACGTATTTTCACACAATCATACTATCATGTTGTAGACCTGAAAATAATAATAAAATAATTATTTCAAGCTTGGATTTTTGGTCCCAAAACCACTGTTCTGATTTGATTAAAAATAGGCTGTTACAGTTACGGAGCATTACCAAAGTTTACATTTCAGGACTATTAAAATTTTTAAAACATTTAATTCATATAATCAATCATTGCAAAATAACTCAATAGCATACATATTTTCCCTTATACGAGCCTTCGTAGCCCTAAAAACACATTAGAAACAAATTAGGACTAAAATAGAAACATATAAAAATTTTAGGGAAAAGGCAAAAATTTACAAATTATAAGGGCCACATGGCTGTGTGGCCAAATCGTGTGCTAAGCCGTGTAAAACCTAACTTGCAACCCTTTTAAAACTATAGAGGACACACAATCGTTTTGTAACACCCCTATCCCGTAACCGTCGCCGGAATAGGTAAGGGGCATTACCCGACTTATAACTCATGTCAGAACCGTAAAATTTTGAACTTTTTCTTGAAATAAAGATCATTCATTTAAATAAGTACTAAGCGCAGCCAGGGATAAAATTTAAACTTCTCTAAGTAAACATTCAAAAGATGCCATTTTCGCATGGCTTATATACATTAACCAAAATATTCTTCCGCCACTAGTCTATTCTATACATGCCATAAAATAATTCAAAACATAACAGTAACAAGCAGTGGATAGTGATAGTGTGACTAGTTGCTGACGATCCCCGAGCCTGTAGCTTCGAAATGAGATCTATAAAACAGAGAAAACAAAGTAAACGGAGTAAGCATTACAATGCTTAGTAAGTTTAAGCAGTGTCAATAGATAACAATCAAATTATAACATAGTTGTTCGTATTTTTATTTCACTCTTCCTTCGGGCATACCATCCCTTTACCGAATATGCACATCTCGTCATATACAATAGGCAGATAAACTTTCACATAAAAGTGAGCTCCTGTGACATAGATATATTGTATAATTTCACATAACCTCTCACACTGTTCCGATGTCACATAATCACAGGAATAGTCTCATAGATTGCTCTCGTATGCATCACATAACTACCTTATGATTTAGTTCAAATCAAGCTCACATATAAACTTAGAGTACATACTTGTTTAACCTTTCGCATTGAATAAATTTATAAGCAATTCTTATTGCGAAGTCTTATAGCTTTAACCTCTACTCGGATTATCGGCGAGACCTTTAGCTTAGATGAAATCTCCACACGAAGTTATCAAGTCTTACCCAGACAAAATCTCCACACGTAGTCATCGGGTCTTACCCGGACATAATCTCTACACGTAGTCATCGGGTCTTACCCGGACATAATCTCCACACGTAATCATCGGGTCTTACCCGGAATATGTTTCCATGTTTCATGCATATTTATTCACATGTTACAACATTCACATCGACTATCATATTTGTAATTCGTTTACCTCATATCCATCGCATACACATTTCGCATTAGCCATTCGGCTTCGCCACATATATACACTTCCACGTTCATCACATTGGCCATTCTACCTTATCACATATATGCATGTTCACATTCATCACATTGGCCATTCGGCCTTATCACACATATGCATGTTCACATTCATCACATTGGCCATTCGGCCTTATCACATATATGCATGTTCACATTCATCACATTGGCCATTCGGCCTTATCACATATTTGCATGTTCACATTCATCACATTGGCCATTCAGCCTTATCACACATATGCATGTTCACATTCATCACATTGGCCATTCGGCCTTATCACATATTTGCATGTTCACATTCATCACATTGGCCATTCGGCCTTATCACACATATGCATGCTCACATTCATCTCATAGAATCCTAAATCAAAATATAAATTTTCATGTATTCACATCACAATTATCCAAATATACTTCACATACCACATATACTTTCACGTATACACTTTGTCTTGGCTGAATCTACATCTATCATTTTCCAATGAAAAATTCAATTTCATGCCATACTATCATTTCATATTCGAATACTTATAAACTTACAATTTCACAATTTTTAATATCAAAGATCCATCTAACACTCATATATCATTTTAAAATATCACAATTTAGAATTCACGTATGGGTTTAATCAATAGCTTATGAGCAGCTAAAACAAGTTTTATCCATGTTTACAACATAACCACAAATTCTCTACAAGCTGTTTTTCCTGAGCAACAGTCGTTAAATTATTTGTAACTGGGGCTACGAAATTCCAAATTATGTGCTGTTAATTTTCCATGAAAATAGACTCGTATATCCTCTATCCACAAAATTTTCAGAATTTTTGGTTTGGCCAATCAATACCAGATTTTTCTTAAATTTTTCCCCTGTTTCACTGTTTGACTAATCTGACCACTCTTTACTACGAATCAAATTTCTCATTTTACAGAATTCAAAATGTGTTCTATTTGATTTCATTTGAAACTAGACTCATTAAGGAGTCTAAGCATATAAATTTTATCTTATAATCATTTTTGTACAAATTATAATGATTTTCTAAAAACAGAACAGGGGATTTCGGAGTCATTCCGACACTGTCTCACACAACTTTAAATATCTCTTTATAGGAAATTTCTTTGCTCACATGGTCTCTTTTACAAGAAACTAGACTAATTAAGATTTGATTACATATTTTATTCAGCCTATAATTCCACACCAACAATTTATGGTGATTTTCTAAAACCACGTTACTGCTGCTGTCCTAAGCAAATTATTACAATTTGCTCTTAAATTTCCAAGTCCAAACACTTATGAACTTACCGTTTGAGTTTAAGACATATCATGGCCACATCATATCTTATTAAATCAACTCATTATGTCCTATTATGATTGAATTTACTCAACATTTAATCACTTAAAACTTACAAAGGAATCAAACTCAAATACTTAAGAACTTACCTCGGAAATTGCCGAACGATTACAAATCGACTATTCGGTTAGGTAGCTTTTTCTCTTTTCCGAATTAGACTCCCTAAGCTCTTGAGCTTGAATAAACAAATTTAATCTATTACAAACCAATTATACAAACTCATGGCCGAATATAACAAGAAGACTACTAGATTCTACTAGCCACTCATTGCTCTATTATTAACCTTACTTAATTATAAACGCATTCGGCAATTCGATAATTAAGTTAATATCACGGTATCATAACTCAACATTTATCAATATATCATTAACAAAATATGCTCATGTCAAATTTACTCCCAATCACATCTCAAAATTCAGCAAGCTTAGAACTCATTTAATAATTAAATTCGGTAGTTTAATCACTTTGCTAACTACTTATACATATAATTCAATGATTTTTACATCATCTTACAATCACCATTATTCAAGACTTTGAGATTTCCACAAATGTTCATCTAATGCCTCTAGGCCGAATGTAATATTGCATCCAAATTCACATAGTTTTTGTTATATCTAATTCTAATGTACATAATCATAATTCAATTCAACATTATAAACCATTATCACCCATTTAACCGATTATAGGGAATTAAATATAATACCTCTAGGATATACTCTACATGGCCGAATATACCACATTAATTTTTAACATTACCCATGTAATTACCTATAGGTTCTTATACCTTAAATTCACACATTTAACCTTTTAATGCCCATTGATCATTCCTTTGGTCTTAACCTAAATGACAGCTCTCATTCTCCATATTTCAACCGAATTTTTTCATAGCATCAAGACTAAAATTTTTTTATTTTTGCACCTTGAACTTCATACATTTATAAAAACTTTCATAACTCATTTGGCCTTATCAAGAACCATTTAGCATGCAAGGAAAATAATCATAGAGGAAGAAATTAACATTCTAAATAGACTCAATCTTTGACCGAATGTACAAGGTGCCTCTAAGCCACTCATCCGAAAATCTTTACCCCATTCTAGTCATTCCCCCATTGTTCCATACAACATGAAAATAACCCTTAATTGCAACACTTATTCATTCGACATATTGCTCAAATCACCATAAGAAATCTCAACTTTCTTGACATTACCAAGAGTGCATCCACAATTTAACTTAGCATATTATAAAGCCAAATCAACAAATTCAAAGCTTACCTCCTAATAGCTAAAGATGAATGCCGAATTGCTCTAAGTAAGTTTTACCTTCTTTTCATCTTTGTTTCGGCTTGAGAGAGGTATGAGAAGAAGATGAACACCATCCTCTTTCTTCTCTTTTATTTAATTCCTTTTATTACAATTATTAAATCATTTGTTAATACAAAATTATTTTAATTTTGAATTAGTGGAGCATTTTCTTTCCTTGGCCGGCCACTATGTTTATCATGGGTAAATTGACATGCAAAACCACTCTTTTCAATGCATGTACTATTAGACCATTGTAAGATTAACCTCTCACTTTCCAACAATGTTTCATATAAGTCCATTTTAATAAATTCACATAAAAATGATCAAATTAATGCATGAAACTTTCACACATGCATTTACTCACATCATAAACACAAAATATAACTTTTAATTATTAATAAGACTCGGTTTCGTGGTCCCGAAACCACTTTCCGACTAGGGTCATTTTAGGGCTGTCACACGTTTTACCTGGCCGTGTGTCACACACGACTGAGACACACACCCATGTCTCTGCCCGTGTGTATGAAAATAGGCTATTTTACAAGCCATTTTTCTCACTTTTTTCAACATGTACCTAATAACCCCTTTTGTACATATACCTAAGCCCCCAAAAGGCACCAAAACCATGCATAATCTAGCCAAACACATATGGTACAATAGCATCTAACCAATATGCCCAAAGTCACCTCAAATGAAAACATTAAAACATGTATAACCATGTATTCAAATTGGCCAAAATAATTGTTTAACTTCTAAATAAGTTTGCATCATTACACCACATGTAAATCACTTACCAAAACATACCATTTGGCACCAACTGTGTAACATCCTGATTTTGGGCCTAATCGGAATAGTGGTTCTGAGACCACAAATTCGAAGTAGAAATAATTATTTTATGAATTTTTTAAGGTCTATGATATGTTTTCATGATTTTTTGAAAATTTCATAAAGAAATTTTATTAATAAAGTGTCCAATTTGACACGTAGGACTAAATTGCAAAAGTTGCAAAATATGTGATTCTAGAAGTTTAAGCATGAAATAGCTATGGACTATTAATTAGAGGTCCTTAAATAGAAATTTGACCCATTTTTATTTTTATGGATAAAAATGGGCATGAATAGGTAAAATTTGAAAATATAGTAAAAATGGCATTTTGGTCATTTGGTTAATAAAAGAATTAAAAGGGAAAATGAAGTAAAAATCTTGTCCATCTTCTCCATCAAGTGCCAAAATTTCTAAGGAGCCATAGCTAGGGTTTCTTCACTTTCCAAGCTTGATAGTAAGTGCATCCTAGCCCTATTTTTAATGTTCTTTACACTTTTGAAGTTGTTGTTAACTGATCTAGCCATTTCTACCATTTATTTGAGCTAGGTTGATGTTTAAGGTTTGACCCATGTGTGACATGCATGTATTTTGATGTTTCATGTTAGATTATGAAAGTTTGATGTGTGATAAACATCTTTTACGAAGTGATTTTTTATGGAAACACCTAAAAAGGACCTTTTTGTAAAATTTGTAAAAATGGGTAGTAGAAATGTGATTTGACGAAAAATGTGGCTTGGTACAAGCATGATATAGGTTCGGGTAGCTTAGGTAACAAAGAAAATGAGTACATTTCATTTTATGAACCTAAGGTCTAATTTGTAAATATGTAGAAGTTTAGGGGCAAAATTATAAATTTTCCAAAATATGGTTGTTGGACTGATTTGAACAATATAATAATTGAATAAGCTAAATTTTCTATTATAGATCAAGAAAAATGGAGTCCGGACCTAGACCAGGGAAAGAGCAAGATTTTGGACTAAATCGGATTAGTTGTCCATATTTTGTACTGAGGTAAGTTCGTGTGTAAATAGTGCAACTTTATATTATGCATTTAATATATTGATATTGTATGAATTGTTTAATTATTGTTATGAATATGATTGACGAGGATTTGATGTGGTAAAATTCTCGGTTGAACCTTAAGAATAGATAGTATACAAATGTCATGACATTAGGGTTATGTGTGATTTCGTGTAAGACCATATTTGGGATATGGCATCGATATCTGATTTTGTATAAGACCATGTCTGGGAGATGGCATTAATACGAGATATCGTGTAAGACCATAGCTGGTCTATCGGCATCGATATATGTGATCCCATGTAAGACCATAACTGGGATATGGCATTGGCATCTTATTTTGTGTATGAGATATTCCCGAGTATCCTTTAGTATTCCAAGCGGTTCAATGGGTAATTTAAAGTTTCTGCGAAAGATGTGAAAGGCTATGATTATGTTATGAAGTAATATAGGTATGTACGCAAAACTCATGAGATATGAGTTTGGTTTATGATGCATTATTGGTAAGGATGCAAACAAGTAAGATATGCCTACGATCTTTTGATGATTATGTGCAAATTTATAATATGCTATGTGTATGTTAATACATGTTTAATGTTGCTTTTATTTACAAGCAAACTTACAAAGCTTAAAGCTTATCCCCTTCCTTTTTTATTCCTTTTAGTGTCGCCAAACTAGCTCGGGGATCAGAAGTCGCCGAAGTATCAATCACACTATCAACATAGTCATTTGGGTATAATTGGTCTTGATATTTTGAATATGGCATGTATAGGGGACTTGGTCTTTTTGTTTATGTGTCATATTAATTTGGCCCAATGCATTGGCATGGTTGAAATTGTTTGGCATGGTTGAATTGTGAATATGATCATAGATGTTGATGATGGAATCGTGAGTAAATGGCATGATGACAAGTAAGATTTGAATGTGTAAAATGGAGTAAATTGATGTTACATATTGCATGTGATTTGGTAAACTTGGCTTAACAAGGTATGGTAACATGAGCATGTATAAGTTGATATGGTGTTGCCATGTGTAATATCCCGAATTAGGTCCTAAACGGAATAGTGGTTTCGTGACCACAAATCCGAGATAGAAATAACTATTTTATAATTATTTTGATGTTTATGATATGATTGCATGATTGTGTGAAATTTTTGTGATGAAATCCTATGCCTAAAGTGCTTAAATTGAAATTAGGGACTAAATCGAATAGTTTGCAAAACTTGCATTCTAGGAGTTTTTAGTATGAAATTTCTTTGGAATATTAATGAGGAGGTCTTAAATAGCAATTTGACCAATTTCTAAGTCTATGGATAAAAATTGGACATGGATGGAATTTTTTTGAAAGTTTAGTAGGAAGGGCAATTTGGTCATTTAGTTATTAAAATGAATTAAAAACAAAATTGAAAGCCAATTTTTGTCCATCTTCTTCATTAGGCCAAAATTTAAAGGGTTCTCCATAGCTAGGGTTTGTTTCAAGCTTCCAAGCTCCATAGTAAGTGATTCGAAGCCCTGTTTTTAATGTTCTTTACGGTTTTGGAATCCCGGTAGCTCAATTAAGCTTATGCTAGCAATAATTCAACCTAGGATTCATATTTGGAAAAAAATACCCATAGGAGAAATTTGTGTATTTGGTGTTTTATGATAGAATATGAGGTTTTAAATTATGTTAGACAACTTTTACTACTCGGTTTTAAGTGAAAACGAGTAAAAGGGTGTAACGACCTGAATTTTAAGGTTATCAGAAAAATGTATTTTCGGGTCTCCGTTTCTGAAAAAATGGATTAGTAAATAATTATTAAAAATATTTATGAAGTTAGTCGAGTGGTTAATTAGAGTTTAATGAAGTAAATTTAGCTTAATTAAGGATAAATGGATAAAATAATTAAATTGAATGAAGTGTGAAAGCTTAATTATAGAATAAAGAAAATTGAGGGGATTAAATAAGCAAATAAGCCAAAGTGAGTGCCAAGTGTGTGATAAAAATAAAATAAATGTGTGATAAATAATGTACATACATTTGTAATACATATATATATTTACTTATTATTTAAGTAAGTATTAATGTATTTATTATTATTAAATTGATATTATATGATAAATAAATAAAAGAAAGACAAGTGTATGAAAATGATTTGATATAAGTGTATAAATAAAAATATACACATTTGTAATACAAGTATTTGATAATAAATAGATATTTATTTAAATATTAAATTATTGGTATAATTATTAATTAATATTAATATTATATTATATTATGAAATAAATTAAAATAGTACAAATGTGTGGTAATTATAAAATACATGTGTAATAAATTGAATACATACATTTGTAATATGTATATTTAATTATTAGTAGATATTTATTATTTATAAAAGATATTTATTAATTAAATATTTATATTATAAGATTTTTATGTAATAAATATATTAAATTATGACAAGTGTGTGGATAATAAATGGATACAAATGTAAAATAAATATTTGATATTAATTAGATATTTATTAAGTTAACATATTATATATATAAAGTAAAACAAAAGAAAAAGAAATGAAAAAAAAATAGAAAAGAAACAGAATGAAACGAGAGCAAGGAAGGAAAGAAAAGAAAGAAAGGGAGAAAAGGGAAATTTTAGATTTCAAGGTTTGAAAGTTTAATTGGTAAGTCAATTTAGCCCTTTTTACTTAATTTTGATGTTTTAGAAGCTTTGGAACAAGATTTTGATGAAATTAAGTTGATATTTTGAAAGTTATTAGATTTCTAGATAATGTTCATGTTGAGTAAAATGATGAATTAAGGGCTAAATTGATAGAAATTCAAGTTAGAAATGAAATAAGGATTGAATTGTAAAGTGATTCATAAGTTTTATGCTTTAAGGACTAAATTGAAAGAATTTTGAAATTATGGTTTTATGATGAAAAATAGATAATTATGTCTAAGTTTGGTTAAAAATTGAGTAGAAATAAAGTATGAATTAAGATAGAAAAGTAAGTGAATTTAGTTAGGATTAAATTGAAATTAAAAGTAGAAAATCAACATTTTGCACTAAGACTATTTTGGACAGCAGCAGTAGTCTAAGTTTGAAAAATCACCAAAAATTGTAAAAATTGAATTAGAGGATGAATAAAATATGGAATTAAATATTGTTGAGTCTAGTTTCTTATAGAAGAAACAGTATAAGAAATTGAATTGTAAATTATGAGATATAATGAATTTTGTAAGACAAGGTCAGAATGAATTTGGGTTCCTCTGTTCTGATTTTGGAAAATCACCAAGAATTGGAGAAAAATAATTAGAGACTTAAAGTTATGTGTTTAGAATCGCTAATAAGTCTATTTTCAGGAGAAATCAACGAGAATATTATCTGAGTTCTGTACTGTGAGATAATTAAATTTTAGTGAAGAAGGGTCAAAATTGTCAGACAGCAGAATAGGGGTGAATTTAAAGAATAAACTGTACTTAATGGCTAAACCAAAAATTTTGAAAATTTTATGGTAAGAAGATTTGTGAGTCTAGTTTCAGGAAAAATTAGCAGATCTTAATTTAGGATTCTTTAACTCAAGATATAAATTAGTAATGTATTAATGATTATGAATTGTATTAATTTCGTAGTTAATGTGGTACTGGAAATCTCGGCTAAGAAAGGACAAGACAAAGTCAACGGGAGTTAGCTTGAAAATTATGATTTGTATTTCTATAACCCGAACTTAATATTTAATTATTAAATTTATTATTTATTATGTATGGTAGGTGCATTGATTAATTTATTTGAAATAAAATGAATATTGATTGAAATTGAAGGGTGAATTTAATTAATAATTGTTGTATTTTAATTGAATGTTATGGTAAATAATTAAAGTATGAATTATTATTATTGTGTTTTTATTGAAATGATTTGATTTGAAAATATGGTGAAATAATTATGAACATGTGTTTATTGTGAAATTGAATATTTATTAGTGAAAAGTGAATGGAATTATATTGAATTGAAAAAAATATATAATTAATTAATTAAATATGAATTAATTGATAACTGAAAAGTGAATTAAATACCCTATTAACTAGTCGGGCTAGTCGGATATAGTTGGCATGCCATAGGATATGAAAGAGTACGGGTTTTTGCCGACTTACTGATCAGGCTCTTATGTGCCGACTACTGTTACTGTTACCGTTACTGTTACCAATTCAGCACTTTGTGTGTCGGATATTGTTACTGTTACCGTTACTGTTACTATTTCGGATTTGTTTCGATAAGGTACTCTGTGTACCGTACTGTTACTGTTTCAGATTTGTTCCGATGAGGTACTCTGTGTACCGTATTGCTACTGTTACTATTACTGTTTCGGCTTTGGTCGATGAGGCACTATGTGTCATACTGGTGTGTTGGTTGGATTCGTGTATCTGTCTGAGTCTGAGTCATGTTGATAGGGGTAAATAAAGGAACTAGAAAGATCGACTGTTACTGAATAATTTAATTGTTACTGAATAACTGATTATTATTGAATAATTGATTGTTACCGAATAACTGACTGTTACTGAATAAATAATCATTCTGATTGACTAGTTGTTAATGAATATTACTGATTAATTAATTGCTATTGAAAAATAATAAATGATTTTGAATTTAAAGTAGACCAAAACATTGGTTGGAAAGTGAATGTTTGAATACTCATTGAGTTTGAATAGTTCAATATATAAAAATTAATATGTTTTATAATTGTTTAAGTGTTTGGATTATAGAAATACCACTGAGTGTATACTCAGCGTACGGTTTGTTTCCGTGCACAGGTTAAGGCTAGACCGTTGAATCAGCATCTCAGGCTGATCCCGAATTCAATGAGGTAAAGTATGTTGAGTATTGGTAATGACATGTACCTAGGATGTCTTATGAGAGTCATTTAGGTTGTGAAAGTATTGATAAAATAAGTAAATTATGGTTGGCAATTGTATATAGTATGAATTTGAAATTTGAAAGAAAAATTCGTTGTAATTCAAAATTAGTTTCGAATTGATTTTACTGTTCATATTAGACCGCGAGGGCCCATTAAAGGGACGACATCTTAAAATTTTGATGAGTCTGAACGTTTATATTTAATTAATTTCTGTATTGTACTGTACTGACTGGTAATGTCTCGTAACCCTGTTCCGGTGACGGTATGGGGTTAGGGGACGTTACAAAGGGCTTAATCGGTAAAAATACCTAATAGTCATAAGTGCATGTTAGAGTGTGAATTTGATGTTGATATAGAAGGGAAAAATGATCAGCATGTCATAAAACATAAGAATAAAGGATGAAGTTTAATTCTCGAGCCTAAGGGAAAAAGTGTAATTATGCAAAAGTTTAGGGGCAAAAATGTAATTTTACCAAAGTTCGTATTAAAGACTGTTTTGATGAATGTATGTATTAAATAAGATTAATTTGGCATTATAGTTCAAGAGAAACGAGATTCAAGTCGTGATCGAGGGAAAAACAAAGTTTATGAAGAATAGGCTCGATTGCTAATATTTTGTATCGACGTAAGTTCATGTGTAAATGTAGTAACATAATTGTCTTTTTAAGCAATTTAATTTTGTTTATATGATATGATGCTTATTATTATCATGAAATGTTATGTTTTGTGGTTATTGTTGAATAATATGTAATTATGTGAATTACTTGATAAGTATGAACTATCACCGAAGTATCGATTTTGATATTCCGTGGAAGACGGCAAAGATGTGTAATCGAGGAAAAGGCCCGTTTGAACCTTGGGAATAGATTAGAATACAAGTGACATGTCACTAGGATATTTGAGTTCCGAACTCGTTGAGTTGAGTCTGAGTTCGTGAGATGTAACTAGGCATCTGAACTCGTTGAGTTGAGTCCGAGTTCACTTATGGGCGGGTTACATGGTAGCTTGGCTATATAAGTTCCGCAGGCTATTAAGTTTGTCTAGTTGCGGGTATGGCAGTTACGTTCATGAAATCCGCGTATTCGAATTATATTCCGATGTGTTCAACGGGTGAATCTTAAGTGAATGAAAAGAATGCCTAAAATGAAGGTGATATATTGGTAAGTCTAGTGAATGAGAAAATTTGACAGGTATGTGCTTAAATCCTCGGGTTCAGAACTTGGTATGATGAAATCGTAGAAAGATATTAAATGCAAACGAAACACGAATGTCTTGATGTTGTTTATGCAAATGATGTTTTATGTGGAATTGAATGATTATGTTACTTGCTATTTGTATGTGAACTTACTAAGCATTTATGCTTACCCCCTCCTTTTCATTCATTGTAGTTGTTGACAAGCCGGCTTGAGAATTGGGATAGGTCGAAGACTCGTTCACACTATCCGAAGGCCTAAATTGGTAAAATGGCTTGTGTATTTTGAATGTGGCATGTATGGCAAAATACTCACTTTGTGTAAATGATTTATGACATGGTTATGGTTTGGTAAGAAAAGGGTTTGTGAATGATTAGCCATTGGAATGGCCAATCTAAATCATATTTGATGCCATGAATGTTTAAAATGTAACAGCCCAAAATTTACCCTAGTCGGGAAGTGGTTTCGGGACCGCTAAACCGAGTCACCGAAAGGTTTGAATGTGATGTTTATTGTCTAGAATATGTAATCATGATTGTGTGAAAATTTCAAGCTTCGATTTAGTCGATTGCATGTGAATTTAGTCAATAGGACATATATGAGAAAATTTTAAAATGTGATAGGTCAATGCATGAGGACCTATTAGTGCATGGGGAAGAAAAAGGGGACTTGCATGTCAAATTCCCCCTCCCTAATATGTAGTGGCCGGCCATGCTATGGGTGGAAACATGTTGGGAACATGTTGGCCTAGTGAGGTATGTAGGATAAAATATAATAAGAAGTATAGGGAATAAAGAAATGGAAAAAGGAAAGGATGTGTGGTAATTGTTTCTTTCCTCCCCTTTTGCCGTGAAAGTAAGAAGGAAAAACAAAAAAAAAAAGTGTCCATCTTTCTTCATTTCTCCTTGGCCGAATGTTCTAAAGAAGAAAGAAAAAAAAAGTGTTCATTCTTGAACATCCTTGGCCGAATAGAGGAAAGAAAGGAAGGGGGAAAAGCTTGAGAAAATCGGCTATGGTGGTTTGCTAGACTAAGGTATGTTTGATGTTGTCTTTGAGATGCATGCATGTTTTAAATAGCCCATGTTCAAATCTTGAATCTTGTTGATAACATGAGCAATCGGTCATGAGAAAGTGTTCAAGGAATGGTTGTTGTTCATGTTATTTGGATGAGAAATGGTGAGTTTTGTTGTTTCATGTTAAAGTTAGGTGAATGATGATAGAGGAGTGTTTGAACTATAAAAAGAATCGGCTACCTTGTTATGAGCTAGGGCCGAATGTGAGTTTGGTTGTGTTTGAATATTACATGCTTGGTAGAATGGTGGATGAAGGTGCCGAATGTATGTTGGATTGATAGAGTCTCCAAATTGATTTTATGTGTGTATGCATGACCGAATATACGTGGTCACATGAGTAAGGAAATGAGTTATTTGATATGTGGTAAAAGTTAAGTACTAAATCGAAGGTTGCTAAAATTGCCATTTCTTTAGCCGAATATGTGTTTGATCAATGAAGGAATTGTTGAAGAATATAGGTGAACTTGGTGAGAGTATTCGGCCTAGTGTATAAATGATATGAAGATTTTAGGAAATTGTTTTGGTTAGGTGTATGTATGATTAAGTATATTCGGCAATATACTTAAAGTGGGTACATGATATTACATTATAATTATTGAGCTTAAGTATATGGATATGTGTATATGTGGTCATATAATGACATCTTGGTTTGAAAATTTAATGATGTGTGATTGCCGGATGTGATAAATAAATTCATGTTATTGGGTTAAATATTGAATACTCTTATTTGTATTATTTAAGCTCAAGAACCTAAAGGAGAGGCGTCCAACAAGGGGAAATCGAAGGTCATCGAGTAGCCGACTCGGAATTATTTTACCCAACATAAAGTAAGTCATTAAGCATGTAGTTGGTATCATTTCAAATGGTCATAATGTTTATGTATTGATGCTGAATGGAATGAATAAATATACATATATATATATATATATGCATGTACGTATGTGATGATGAAATTGTTGAATGAAAAGAAAAGAGGTAAGATGTACTGAGTTGTTGATCTCGGCACTAAACGTGCGGGTATAACCGTTTATGACCATGAGATTGGCGCTAAGTGCGCGGGATTAAATTGTACAGCACTAAGTGTGCGATTTGACTATGTTGCACTAAGTGTGCGAAATGAATATGATGCACTAAGTGTGCGAATTGACCATGCGGCACTAAGTGTGCGAGTTTGACTATGTAGCACTAAGTGTGCGATTTGATTATGTAGCACTAAGTGTGCGATTTGATTACGTAGCACTAAGTGTGCGAGTTGATTATATAGCACTGAGTGTGCGGACTAAAAATACATTCGTGAATCATTATGGACACTATGTGTGCGACACTATTGAGTCGATCGCGGACAGCGGATCGGGTAAGTGTCTTGAGTACATGGCTAATATGCGCTATGCTTATACTTGGTGTTGAGCTCGGTAAGTTGAACCTATGTGACAACTATACTTGAAGTCACGTACATAAAATTTATCGTAGGATGGGTGAAAGGCCGTTTTGTTATTTGATTGTAACGAAAATAAATTGATTTATGAAAATGCTTCAATGTCCTATTGATGAGTATATAGAATGTGAATGCATGAATTGATATGAAATTGAATCGATAGGTTGGAGGAACTATGGTATGGTTCGGTATGGATGGAGTAAATTGTCTCGTTCCATTTTGTTTCCTCTTGGGATAATGTTATTGATAGATGGTAGTGCATTGCTTATGACTTACTGAGTTATAAACTCACTCGATGTTTCCTTGCCACCCATTATAGGTTGCTTGGACTCATCTATTTTTGCGGGGTCGGGCCGTCATCGAAGTCATCACACCGGATAGCAAGTTTTGGTATTTTCTTCTTAGTTGGCTTAGAAGAACATTTTGGCATGTATAAGCTATTACGTTGTGTTTGAATTTTGGCATGTAAACTTTAAGCCATGCGAAAATGGCACGAATGTTCGATTGAGTTGGATCAAGGGTAGGCATGAAATGGACCTAGTTACTTTCGTAATAGATGCTGGCAGCAGCAGTGTCATGAGATTGAAAAATCACTAAAAATAGTAGGAGTGGAATTAATTGATGAATAAATTATGTAATCGAAGCTCGATGAGTCTGCTTTCATGAGGAAGTAACGAAAAGATCATATGGGCAGTATATTAAGAGATAATCAGATTTTTGTGGGACAGGGCCAGAACGGTTTCTGGATTCCCTGCTCCGACTTTAGAATTTCATTAAAAATTAACCAGAGATAATTAGGGGTCGTACCATATATGTACAGATTTCTCTCTGAGTCTAGTTTTCATAGAAACAAACGGCATCAGTATTGGAGCCCCGTGCAGGGAGATATCCAATTCGTAATGGGCAAAGGTCAGTGTAGTCGACCCCTGCAACTTGGGAGACTTTGACTAATAAACTGTACTAATTGGCCCGACCAAAAATTCTAGAAAAAAAATACATAGATGGGCACATGAGTCTAGTTTCTGGGAAAAATTACGAAACTGATTTTCGAGTTACGAAACTCAAGATATGATTTTTAAAACGACTAGTACACAGATTGGGCAGTGTCTGGAAAATAAATTTTGTAAGGGGTTAAAGTCAGTTAACACCTCGTGTTCGACTCCGGTGTCGGTTTCGGGTTCGGGGTGTTACATAAAATGCTATTTAGTCCATGGAAATCTATAGTAAAGTGAAATTTGTTATAAAACAGAATATTGCTGCAGCAATAATGTGAATTTGAAAAATCACTAAAAATAGTAGAAATTGACTTAAATGATGAATAAGTTAAGGAATCAAATCTTAATGAGTATATTTTCATATGGATTGAACAAAATAGGTATATGAATTATATGTTATGAGATATTTGAATTTTTGTGAAACAGGGCCAGAGTGATTTCTAGATCCCCTATTCTGAATTTAAGAATTCACCATAAATTGTAAAAAAAATAATTAGAAGTCATTATTTATATGTACAAATTCCTTATTGAGTCTAGCTTTAAGATAAACAAACGGCATAGTCATTGAAATTCTGTATAGAGAGAAATCTGATTCATAATACACAGAGGTCAGAGAAGTTGAACCCTGAAACAGGGTAGACTTTAACTAATAAATTGTACTAATTGGCCCTACCAAAAATTCTAGAAAAAAATTAGTAGATATATATATGAGTCTAGTATTAGGAAAAAATTACGAAATTGGATTTCAAGTTTCGAAACTCGAGATATGAATTTTTAAGCAACTATAACGTAGATTGCCAGCATGTCTGGAAGTTTTAAAAATAAATTGTTTGAGCTGTATAAGTGATGAATTAAGTCCATTAACACCTCGTATTTGACTCCGACGATGGTATCGTGTACGGGGCATTACATTTAGTGGTATCAGAGCAGGTTTAGTCAGTTTTCGGACTAATGTGTTGTATGTACAGGTTTTGCTATACATGCCATATATATTGTGATAGTGTGATGACTTCTGACCTTTTAAATGATTTTTTTATAGTAAATGGATCCCAATCCAGTTGTGGCTGATGATGTAGAGGGTAATGCACCAGCTCTGGCTGAAGGGGCGGTGCCAACTGAAAATCCACCTCCTATTGGTCAAGGAGGAGGAGAAAGGGCTCGGGAAGCCTTTCTCCAGATGATGAATGCCTGGTATACTGAGTTCGTTCATACGAACCCGAATGCACAACCTCCCTCACCTTCCCCGATTCCTCAACCTGTACCCCCGATGTCTCAAGGCCTACATCTGATGAAATTTCGCAGAACTCCAGTTGACAGAATCCTTAAGCAAGGGGCCAAAGAATTCAGGGCAAATATTGATGATGATGCCGAGAAAGTAGAGTTTTGGCTTGAGAATTCTATTCGGGTATTTGATGAATTGTCTTGTACACCTAAGGGATGCTTGAAATGTGCTATATCATTGTTGAGGGATTCAGCTTATCATTGGTGGAAGACATTGACTTCAGTAGTACCGAAAAACAAAGTAACTTGGGAGTTCTTTCAAGAAGAATTTCGGAAGAAATACATCAGTGAAAGATTTGTTGATCAAAAGCGTAAAGAGTTTCTTGAATTAAAGCAGGGAAACATGACAGTTACTGAATACGAAAGGGAGTTCGTCAGGTTGAGTAAGTATGCTAAAGAATATATTCCTACAGAGGCTAAAATGTGCAGATGATTTAAAGACGGGCTCAATGAAGACATCAAAGTATTTGTTGGGATTCTTGAGTTAAAAGAAATGGTAGTACTGGTTGACCGAGTTCGCAAGGCTGAATAACTACTTAAAGAGAAGAAAAAAGTAGAGGCCGAGACTAGAAATTGGAAGAAAAGACCGACGAGCAGTTCATTCTCACAGCAATCCAGAAAATCTAGAAATATGAATCCTCGTTCACAGGTTTTGGCTGGAAAATCATATGGAAATTTTAAGAAGCAAAATGTGGGTCCTAAATCTCAGACTACTTCTGTGGCTAGTGTGGGAAATACGAGATTTGTTAAGCCCGAGTGCCAGCAGTGTGGCAGAAATCATTTTGGCCTATGTAGAGCGAATGAATGTTTTCGGTGTGGTTCTCCGGATCATTTTATTAGAGACTGCCCAGAGAGAGTCAAGAAAGAAAAATTTCAGAGTGTAAAAGCTAGTGGTGTAGACTCGAGGGGAAGATATTCGAGAAAAGCTGGAAACGAAGCAAGCAGCAAGAATGTAGCCAGAGATTTAGCAGCTAAATCTGAAGCAAGGGCTCTAGCTAGAACTTATGCTATAAAGGCACGTGAAGACGCTTCATCACCTGACGTGATTATTGGTATATTTTCTCTTTATGATATTAATGTTATTTCTTTGATTGATCCCGATTCTACTCATTCATATGTGTGCATGAAATTGGTGTCTAGTATGAATATACCTGTTGAGAACACAAAATTTATGATTAGAGTGTCGAATCCGTTAGGCAAATGTGTGATAGTTGATAAAGTATGCAAGAAATTCCCTTTAATGATTCGGGGTCATTACTTTCCGGCCAACTTGATGTTGTTGCCGTTTGATGAATTTGATGTTATTTTGGGTATGGATTGGTTGACATTGCATGATACTATAGTAAATTGTAAAGGAAAGGTTATAAAATTAAAGTGTGAAAGTGGTGAAATCCTGCGGGTTGAACTAGACAAATCAGAGACATTATCTAGTATGATTTCTTCGATGTCGGCTCAGAGATATTTGAGAAAGGGTTATGAAGCTTATTTGGTGTATGTAATTAATACAAAAGAAAGTTGAATCAGTGCCGGTTGTTGTGAATTTGTGGATGTATTTCCAGAAGAATTGCCGGGTTTGCCTCTAGTCAGGGAAGTAGAATTTAGTATTGAATTGATACCGGGAACTGCTCTGATCTCAATTGCTCTGTATAGAATGGCACCAGCAGAGTTGAAAGAATTAAAGTCGCAGTTGCAAGAGTTGACTGATAAAGGCTTTGTGAGATTGGGTTTTTCACCCTGGGGTGCTCCCGTGTTATTTGTGAAAAAAAAAGATGGTTCTATGAGATTGTGTGTTGACTATCGGCAATTAAACAAGGTGACAATCAAAAACAAGTATCTGTTGCCAAGAATTGATGATTTGTTTGATCAGCTAAAAGGAGCGACATGGTTTTCAAAGATTGACTTGAGATCTGGGACAGAGCATGTTGAGCACTTGAAGATGAGATAAACAGCTGTATGCTAAGTTTAGTAAAAGTGAATTTTGGCTTTGGGAAGTTGGATTTTTAGGTCATATTGTTTCAGGTGATGGTATACGGGTTGATCCTAGTAAAATTTCAGCCATTGTTGATTGGAAACCACTGAAAAATGTAATCGAGGTTAGAAGTTTCTTGGGGCTAGCTGGGTATTATTGGCGATTTGTAAATGGATTTTCTATAATTGCTGCTCCTATGACTAGACTACTCCGAAAGGATGTTAAATTTGAATGGACGGAAGAATGTCAACAGAGTTTTGAAGAATTGAAAAAGTTATTAATTGAAGCACCAGTGTTGGTACAACCTGAATCAGGTAAAGAATTTGTGGTGTATAGTGATGTTTCTAGAAATGGCTTAGGATGTGTACTTATGCAAGAAGGAAAAGTGGTGGCTTATGCTTCGAGACAGTTAAAATCTCACGAAAGGAATTATCCAACTCATGATATGGAATTGGCTACTATAGTGTTTGCTTTGAAGATTTGGTGACATTATCTGTATGGTGAAAAATGTCGAGTATATACAGATCACAAAAGTCTTAAGTACTTGATGTCACAGAAAGACTTGAATTTGAGACAGTGAAGATGGTTGGAGTTGTTGAAAGATTACGAGCTTGTTATTGAATATCATCTGGGAAAAGCGAATGTGGTTGCCGATGCTTTGAGAAGAAAGTTGTTATTTGCTTTGAAAGCTATGAACACTCAGTTAAAGGTATTAGATGATGGTTTGATTCTAGCAGAGTCAAAAGTAAGATCGATATTTTTACAAGAGATTTGTGAAGCTCAAAAAAATGATCAAGATTTGCAAGCCAAGAAAAAGCAGTATGAAGCTGATACGTGATCAGATTTCAGAATCGGTTCTGATGGTTGCTTAATGTTTAAAAATCGGATTTGTGTACCGAAAAGTGATGAGTTGATTAAAAAGATTTTGCATGAAGTACATAATGGTTGTTTGGCGGTTCATTCGGGCAGTACGAAAATGTATAATGACTTGAAGAAAATGTACTGGTGGAGTGGAATGAAAAGAGATATTTCCGAGTTTGTATCAAAGTGCTTAGTTTGTCAACAAGTGAAAGCTGAACACCAAGTACCTTCGGGATTACTACAGCCTATCATGGTTCCTGAATGGAAATGGGATCGGATTACTATGGATTTTGTATCAGGGTTGCCGTTAACTCCGGGGAAGAAAAATGCCATCTGGGTAATAGTTGACAGACTGACTAAATCGGCTCATTTTATTCCGGTACGTACGGATTATTCTCTTAATAAGTTGGCTGAATTGTATATCCGTGAGATTGTTAGACTTCATGGAATACCTTTGTCAATCATTTCGGATAGAGATCCGAGATTTACTTCAAGGTTTTGGAAAAAGTTGCAAGAGGCATTAGGTACAAAGTTAAATTTCAGCACTGCCTTTCATCCACAAATTGATGGATAATTAGAGAGAGTAATTCAGATTCTTAAAGACATGCTTAGATGTTGCATATTGGAATTTCAAGGTAGTTGGGAAAGGTACTTACCGTTGGTAGAATTTGCTTATAATAATAGTTATCAGATGAGTTTGAAGATGGCACCTTATGAAGCATTGTATGGTCGTAAATGTCAGACGCCATTGTATTGGACTGAACTCAAGGAAAATCAGATTTATGGAGTTGATCTAATAAAAGAAACCGAAGAAAAGGTGAAAGTGATTCAAAATTGTTTGAAAGCTGCTTCAGATAGACAGAAATCATCTGTGGATTTGAAACGAAAGGAAATCGAGTTTCAAGTCGGTGATAAGGTATTTTTGAAAGTGTCTCCATGGAAGAAAGTCCTTAGATTTGGACGGAAGGGCAAGTTAAGTCCGCGTTTTATTGGACCGTATGAAGTAATTGAAAGAATTGGACTAGTAGCTTATCGGTTAGCATTGCTTTGAATTACAGAGGATGCATGATGTTCTCCACGTATCTATGCTACGTCGGTATCGTTCAGATCCTTTACATATAATTTCAACGACAGAAGTTGAGCTACGACTGGATATGACTTACGAAGAAGAACCGATTAAGATTTTAGCTCGAGAAGTCAAACAACTAAGAAATAAAAGTGTCGCTCCCGTGAAAGTATTGTGGCAAAAGCACGGGGTAGAAGAGACTACATGGGAACCTGAGGAAACTATGAGAAACCAATACCCACACCTGTTTACTGGTAAGATTTTCGAGGACGAAAATCCTTAAAGGGGGGAGAGTTGTAATATCCCAAATTAGGGCCTAAACGGAATAGTGGTTTTGTGACCACAAATCCAAGATAGAAATAACTATTTTATAATTATTTTGATGTTTATGATATGATTGCATGATTGTGTGAAAATTTCGTGATGAAATCCTATGCCTAAAGTGCTTAAATTGAAATTAGGGATTAAATCGAATAATTTGCAAAACTTGCATTCTAGGAGTTTTTAGTATGAAATTGCTTTGGAATATTAATGAGGAGGTCTTAAATAGCAATTTGACCAATTTTTAAGTCTATGGACAAAAATTGGACATGGATGGAATTTTTTTGAAAGTTTAGTAGGAAGGGCATTTTGGTTATTTAGTTATTAAAATGAATTAAAAACAAAATTAAAAGCCAATTTTTGTCCATCTTCTTCATTAGGCCGAAATTTCAAGGGTTCTCCATAGCTAGGGTTTGTTTCAAGCTTCCAAGCTCCATAGTAAGTGATTCCAAGCCCCGTTTTTAATGTTCTTTACGTTTTTGGAATCCTAGTAGCTCGATTAAGCTTTCGCTAGCAATAATTCAACCTAGGATTCATATTTGGAAAAATACCCATAGGTGAAATCTGTGTATTTTGGTGTTTTATGATAGAATATGAGGTTTTAAATTATGTTAGACAACTTGTACTACTCGGTTTTAAGTGAAAACGAGTAAAAGGGCTTAATCGGTAAAAATACCTAATAGTCATAAGTGCATGTTAGAGTGTGAATTTGGTGTTGCTATAGAAGGGAAAAATGATCATCATGTCATAAAACATAAGAATAAGGGATGAAGTTTAATTCTCGAGCCTAGGGGAAAAAGTGTAATTATGCAAAAGTTTAGGGCAAAAATGTAATTTTTCCAAAGTTCGTATTAAAGACTGTTTTGATGAATGTATGTATTAAATAAGATTAATTTGGCATTATAGATCAAGAGAAACGAGATTCAAGTCGCGATCAAGGGAAAAACAAAGTTTACGAATAATAGGCTCGATTGCTAATATTTTGTATCGAGCGAAGTTCATGTGTAAATGTAGTAACATAATTGTCTTTTTAAGCAATTTAATGTTGTCTATATGATATGATGCTTATTATTATCATGAAATGTTATGTTTTGTGGTTATTGTTGAATAATATGTAATTATGTGAATTACTTGATAAGTATGAACTATCACCGAAGTATCGATCTCGATGTTCTGTGGAAGACGGCAAAGATGTGTAATCGTGGAAAAAGCCCGTTTGAACCTTGGGAATATTTTAGAATACAAGTGACATGTCACTAGGATATTTGAGTTCTGAACTCGTTGAGTTGAGTCCGAGTTCACTTATGGGTGGGTTACATGGTAGCTTGGCAACATAAGTTCCGCAAGCTATTGAGTTTGTCTAGCTACGGGTATGGCCCTTACGTTCATGAAATCCACGTATTCGAATTATATTCCGATGTGTTCAACGGGTGAATCTTAAGTGAATGAGAAGAATGCCTAAAACGTAGGCGATATATTGGTAAGTGTGGTGAATGAGAAAATTTGACAGGTATGTGCTTAAATCCTCGGGTTCAGAACTTGGTATGATGAAATCGTAGAAAGATATTAAATGCAAACGAAACACGAATGTTTTGATGTTGTTTATGCAAATAATGTTTTATGTGGAATTGCATGATTATGTTACTTGCTATTTACATGTGAACTTACTAAGCATTTATGCTTACCCCCTCCTTTTCATTCATTGTAGTTGTTGACAAGCCGGCTTGAGAATTGGGATAGGTCGAAGACTCGTTCACAGTATCCGAAGGCCTAAATTGGTAAAATGGCTTGTGTATTTTGAATGTGGCATGTATGGCAAAATACTCACTTTGTGTAAATGATTTATGACATGGTTATGGTTTGGTAAGAAAACGGTTTTTGAATGATTAGCCATTGGAATGGCCAATCTAAATCATATTTGATGCCATGTATGTTTAAAATGCTATTTACTCCATGGAAATCTATAGTAAAGTGAAATTTGTTATAAAACAGAATATTGCTGTAGCAGTGATGTAAATTTGAAAAATTACTAAAAATAGTAAAAATTGACTTAAATGATGAATAAGTTAAGGAATCGAATCTTAATGAGTCTATTTTCATATGGATTGAACAAAACAGGTATATGAATTATATTTTATGAGATATTTGAATTTTTGTGAAATAGGGCCAGAGTGATTTCTGGATCCCCTGTTCTGACTTTAAGAATTCACCATAAATTGTAAAAAAATAATTAGAAGTCATTCTTTATATGTAAAGATTCCTTATTGAGTCTAGTTTTAAGAGAAACAAATGGCATAGTCATTGAAATTCTGTAAAGAGTGAAATCTGATTCGTAATACACAGAGGTGAGAGAAGTCAAACCCTGAAAGAGGGGAGAATTTAACTAATAAACTGTAGTAATTGGCCTGACCAAAAATTATAGAAAAAAATTAGTAGATAGATATTTGAGTCTAGTTTCAGGAAAAAATTACGGAATTGGATTTTGAGTTTTGAAACTCAAGATATGAATTTTTAAGCGACTATAATGGAGATTGCCAGCTTGTCTGGAAGTTTTAAAAATAAATTGTTTTAGCTGTATAAGAAATGAATTAAGTCCGTTAACACCTCGTACTTGACTCCAGCGATGGTCTCGGGTACGGGGCATTACACCATGAACATGTCATAATTGATGATGTTTAAGCACTTAATTATGCCATGTTAAATGCCTTTGAAATTATGTATGTGTTTCAGCAAATAAGGGTGACAATTGGCTTGGAAAATAGCTTTAATGTTGTCCACACGGGTAGACACACGGGCATGGGGCTAGACCATGTGTGACACACGGTCTGCCCCTATGGGCGTGTGATTCAGCCGTGTGCCCCCTGCACCTTAGTTTTGAGAAACAGAATGCCCTATAGTAAGCATAAGGGCACCAGACATGGCCGTGTGTCTTGGCCGTGTGAGAGACACGACCTTAGGACATGGGCTGTGGATTTGGGTTTTCTCTAAAAACGATTGAAAGGTATTTTGAAATTTTTTTTCTAAATGTGTGGTCTACCGAGCCTCTGGTGCCAATTCTGTAACTCCTCTGAAACTACTGCTTGTTTAAATTGAAATACTGAGATTACTGTAGGCAATAGACTGCACTGAAACACTCTCTTTAGGGTAACCTAAAACTGTATTAAGATTGTGATCTGTGAAAACAAAACTCTGAATTACTGATAATATTTTCCATAAAATATCTGTTAATAAACACTGGAACTATAAAAATGATGCACAAAATTGTTATAAAAAATAATGCGCAAATCGATAATGAGGACCAGAGGTACTCATGGAAGGGGTACAAAAGGCCGCAACAGAGGCCGTGGAGGTGCTCGGGTTGGGTCTTTGTCATCGGGCCATATGCCTAATGTTGAAGCTAGAAAGGCACCAGTTTCACTTGTGACTGAGGTTGGGTCTCATGATCGTGTGGCTGGGGATGACGCATTGTCCCAAGCTATGTTTCGAATTCTAAAGAGAGTGGTTGGGCCCTATACTGGTACTGTGGGCCATAGGTCGGTGACGGAATGACTCAGGCCTAATGGGGCTAAGATTTTTAGGGGTATTGTTGGAGTTGCCCCTAATGTGGCTGGATAGTGGATCGAGGCCACAGAGAGGATCGTGGATTACCTCGACTGCACCCTTGAGAAAAAATTAAAAGGTGTAGTGTCATTGTTACGAGATGAAGCCTATTAGTGGTGGCTTACAGTTAAAGAAGGTACTCAGCCCAACCGGTTGACCTGGGAGTTTTTCAAGACTGTATTCCAAGGAAAATATATGGGCGCTAGTTATGTGGATGCCCAAAGGAGAAAGTTTCTGAATTTTTCTCAAGGGGATAAATCTGTGGCTGAATATGAGGCTAAATTTTTGCAACTTAGCCGCTATGGGCGTGGGATGGTGGCAACTGAATATGAACGTTGTGTTCGATTCGAGGATGGCCTCAGGGATGATTTAAGGGTTCTGATAGCTCTACAGAGGGAGAGAGAATTTGCAGCTTTAATGGATAAGGCGAAGATTGGTGCAGATGTGAAGTGCGCTGAGCGCCAGAACTATGAAAAGGAAAGAGGTAGGAACAAGAGGGATTCGGAGCCCTCAAGTTCATTTGTGAGGTCTAAGAAAAAGGCCAGAGTTGCTGGGCCAGTTAGAGTTGGGGCCCCTGTTGCTACTATTGGATCGCAGCCCTGTGCGAATTGTGGGAGATGCCATCAGGGCGAATGCTGGAAAAGGATTGGGGCATGTTTGAGGTGTAGATCATTGGAGCACCTTATCGGAGATTGTCCACGGAGGCCCGATCAGATGCAAGCTACTGCTGTGAGTACTATTCATCTACTGAGAGGTCTTCAATAGCCACTGAGAGACAGTGGTCAGGCTAGAGGTGGAAATGGTATGGGCCGTGGTTGTGGAGTACCGGGCAGAGGTGCTGGTCATACCGAGGCGAGGCAGCCAGCACTGGTTTATATTGCACTTCGCCGAGAGGATGGAGACGCCCCAAATGTTATTACGAGTACGTTCTTTATCCATAATGTACCTTATACTGCACTGATTGATGTTGGGTCTATGCATTCTTATATAGCATGCACTGTATCTGAGACTTTGGGTATAATGGTTGAAAACACAGCGAATGAGGGTACTGTGTTAAGTCCATTAGGCCAGTCAGTGAGAGTAAATAAATTGTTTAAGGATATACCTTTGGAGGTTCAAGGAATGATCTTTTTGGCAGATTTAATGGAACTCCCTTTTGGAGAATTCGATCTAATACTTGGTATGGACTGGCTAGTTAAACATCAAGTGAATTTGGATTGCACTGCTAAATGGGTGGTACTGAAAGCTGCGGAGGGTGATGAGGTAGTTGTAATTGGGGAGCATCGAAATTATTTTCCAAATGTGATTTCTGCACTAAAGGCTGAGAAATCGATTCATAATGGTTGTGAGGCGTATCTAGCCTATATCAGTGTTTCAGATTCTGAGGGTTCTTTTTTTAGGGATATCAAAACAGTTAAAAACTTTCTAGATGTTTTTACCGATGAGCTACCTGGGTTACCTCCAAACTGTGAAGTTGAGTTTGGGATTGAGCTCCTGCCTGGTACAGCTTTGGTGTCCATCGCCCCTTATAGAACGGCACCGAAGGAGTTAGTGGAGCTTAAGACTCATATTCAAGAGTACTAGATCGAGGGTTCATCCGCCCTAGTATGTCGCCATAGGGAGCACCAATTTTATCTGTGAAAATGAAGGATGGATCCATGCGTATGTGCATCGACTACCTGCAACTGAATAAATTGACTATTAAGAATAAGTATCCCCTACCGAGAATTCATGATCTATTTGACTAGTTTCGAGGAGCTTCGGTCTTCTCTATGATTGATCTCTAATCGGGGTACCATCAACTGAGAGTCAAAAAGGCTGTTGTTTATAAGACAGTGTTTAGGACTTGTTATGGTCATTACGAGTTCCTAGTGATGCTGTTTGGACTGACAAATGCACCAGTAGCTTTTATGGATCTGATGAACCGAGTGTTCCAGCCCTATCAGGATCGGTTCGTAGTGGTTTTTATAGATGACATCCCGGTGTACTCAAAAATTGATGATGAACATGATTCACATCTCTGAGTTGTTCTGTAGATTCTGAGGGAAAAACAACTATAGGACAAGTTCAGTAAATGCAAGTTCTAGTTACGGGAGGAAACATTTCTGGGCCATGTGGTATCTGCTAAAGGAATTAGGGTTGATCCTCAGAAAATTAAAGCTGTTCTGGATTGGAAGCTGCATAAGATAACATCTGAGATTCGAAGTTTTCTGGTTCTGGCAGGGTATTATAAACAGTTTGTTGAGGGGATTTCATTGATCGTTGCACCTCTAACTAACTTTTTGCGTAAGGGTGTGCCGTTTAACTGGACTGATGCTCAGCAAGAAAGTTTTGAGAACTTAAGAAAGTTTTGACTGAGGCCCTTGTCTTGATATAGTCAGAGTCTAGGAAAGAGTTTACTGTCTACAGCGATGCATCACATGTTGGTTTGGGTTGTGTGTTGATACAAGAAGGTAAGGTGGTAGCATATGCGTCTCGCCAGCTTAAGACTCATGAGGCGAATTATCTGACGCATTGCCTGTACAATGAGAAGTGTATTATTTGTAACGCCCTGGTTTTCGGGATTTTCTAGGTTTTGTGATTTTTGGTAAATTTTGAAATTTTGGTGTTCTGAATATTGGAATTGTGTTTAAATGTGTTAGTGGGCCTTTAGAAGGCCCAAGCCTAAGTTAAACACGGTAAAATATCAAGGTTGGATTTTAAGTGAATAGGAGACTTGGTTAAGTGGGCTTTTAAGAAGAACTTCGTAAATTATGACGCAAATAAGGCCTTTGTAAAGTGGCAAGTTAGCGCCACTAAGTTCCTAAAAAAAGGCGTCTGGGAAGGAATTAAAGGTCCACGGTTCAAGTTGCAAGATAGGCATTTTGTTACTTTTAAATTTTAGGCATGTGCCAGGCACGTGATCACTTAAGTGAATTTCGGCAATGGCCTTAGGGAGGTTAGGCCGATTGTTTTAGTTGATATTAGGGTTAGGTTCTTTTCTTTTTCTGTCTTGGAGAATTAGGGTTATCCACCTGAAAGCTTTCACTGCCATTCATCCTTTCTGAGTTCTCACAAAAGCCGAAAACGCAAATTCCTTCTCTTTGGTGCCGATTTCTTCTTCCTCTCTTTTCCCTCCATTTTCTTTCTTTCTTTTGCTTTTTCTTCTAGCCAAAACCTTCTGATCACCTTACTCACCTCCTCTGTCAAACCTATCCTCCACAAAACCTCCACAACTGATTGCCATAAAAGCCAAAATCCGGAAAACTCACTTTTTGTGCCGATTTCTCCAAGCCAAAATACTTCAGTTATTTTTATTCTTTTTTATCAACTTTCATCTTCTCTAAACCCTTAGTATCTGTCGGCAACAATACTTCAAAGTTATAGCCTCAAATCGTCATCTTCTTCATCACAAAAAGCTGAAATACCATAGATTTAGGGACTTATAGCCGAAACTTCAGATCTCTTGGATTCGAGTGCTACTATCGTTTAGAGGATAGATCTGCATCAGATCTGCATAGAAATCAAAGGGTAATAAGTGGAAAGTGCTCATCACCTCAGATCTATTCTTATTTTACAATTGAGAAAAGCCGAAGTCCCTAAAATCTAGGGAGGCTGTCGATTTGGCCATAGGGCTTTAAGGGTCTTTAACCGATGATTTCTTTTGGTGATTAGTGTCTTCTAGAGGTTTGATTAGAGGCTTGGATCTTTGGAACAACTAGACTTAGATCTAGTCATCAATTTTTGGCAAAAAGGTAAGATTCTAAAGGCTTTAGGGGCATGGTTCGAATATGGGTTGCTGGATATTGGGATTGGTTGTTATGGGCTGCAATCTAAGAATTGTGGTAATCAATTGTAGGACATCGTAAGAGATCTCAGTAGCAGTCGTCGCGAAACAGGTGTGTATCGAAGACCCCCTCATAGTTCAATTCGGCAAAAGCCAAAATGCTGAAATTCTGGCATTTCGTGGGCTTGTGAGTGTGCGAGTGCTCACAAGACGTTTAGAAATCATTAGATCTGAAATCGCAAGTGGTAAGTTAGTCGTGTGTGAAGTTTCGTCCATTTCGGTAATTGGGCCTCGATAGGCTAAAACTGGGCCCAATGGGCTTACGGGCCCATACGGATAAATAATAAAAATATATATAATATAAATAAAAAAATAATAGGCAATAAGTATGTTCTGTTAGACTGTAGAATCAAAACTGCTTAAACCGGTAAACTGGTCATAAAACTTAATTTAAATGGGCTTAAATTGCTAATAGACACTGTAGGGCCCATTAAGGGTTTTAGGGCCTAATGGCTAAAATTGTGAAATTGAGATAAATAAATTACTGCGATGTCAAATGGGCTAGTAAGGACTGTAACATTCATGAAAACCCGCAAAACTGATAAAATTACTAAAATACCTTTATAGGTGAAAAGTTTACAGTTTTACTCCAAGGAGCAAAATTACTAATATACTTCTAAGGTTAAGGTTGACTTAAATGCATGTTTGACTGTTACTATTTACTGCATTCCATGTTATTATTATCTGATGCGTGGGACTGGATTTTTGATGGAGGAAGTACTAAAAGTGGCTTGACCACGTACTGGAGGCTTTGCCTCAACTTACTAATATCTGAGTAGCTATGCTGCAACTGTAGAGTGTAGGGCTACGTGGGTTGAGCTATTCCCCACATGGAGTGGAGGGTTGGTACGGGTGGAGTGTAGCGGATGGTTATAGGCTGGGTTGGGCTTGCATACACGAATATGTCTGTTCTGTTCTGGAATGGGCCTACGGGCCATACTGTTATCTAAAAAGGGGCTAAGGCCCAGTTTAGCGTATTCTGAAAAGGGCTTCGGCCCAGTACCCGCGATTATCTGAATAGGGCTTAGGCCCAAGGGCTTGAGCTAACTTGGGCTTTGGATGGGTTTTCCATATACTTTGAGTTTTCCAAACTCACCCCCTTGCTCTTCCATCCTTGCAGGTGAGCCCTAGTTAGTGGACTTGGAGTTGGGCGAGATTTATAGTGGCCACGAAGATTAAATTTCTGGTTTTAAATAAGTTTCAAGTAGCTTCCTTCTTAATTTTCGCATTTATTTTTGATTATTTCTTTTTTGGTTAAAGTTGTAATAAGGCCGCTCTATTATTTTTATTTTGGGTTTTTAAATTACTTAAATCGTTTTCGACTTAAGATTCACATCACTTAAATTGATTCCTTGAAATTGGTTAACTCTGGGTTTATCAAAAATTACTTGTTTCAAATCGACACTACAACCAAACGTCTTTGAAACGAAACTTTTCAAAGTACAACAAAAGTCACATTTTTCTAAACCCTTAACAATTGATAATGGATAGGACTCACACTGGTGAATCAGAACATTTCTCTTAAAACTTCATTAATGGTTTTTGCAAAGCTCACCCAGACTTTAGTAAACTAGGTAACTTGTTAGTGGTAGGTAATGTGACACTGGATTCAGCCGTATCGTCTAGGCCGGGTTTGTGGTGTTACATTTAGTGGTATCAGAGCCCTTTGCAACAACGCAGCTATGGATCGGGTCCAAAAAGGTTTTCAAAACTTTAAGCCCAAAGAGGGTATTTTTGGAAAAATTTGACTTCTGAAAACAAATTTTCTGGTTAAAGGAGATAAATTTTCGAACTTGTTTTTTTTTAAATCAAATGGATTTTAAAAAGGACTAAATCTTTTGCGTTTGTCTGAAATCTGATAAGGTGGCACACTGAATCCCCAGCACCAAGTCTGTAAGTATCTTTCTGCTCTATATATATACTGTACTATACTAAAAGTAATACTGTAGATAGTACTGAGCCTTAGATATAGTACAATAGATAAGGTAGTATTAAAGCTACAAAACTGAGACTGTAGGGGAAACTAAGCCCTAGGAAACTGAGACAGTAGCTAAACTGTGATTGCGCGAGAACAATTCTGAAACTTTATCTGTTCATAAGATATTCTGTAATAAATAATTGAAACAGTAAACTAATGTCATAAAATTCGTAATCAGATAAATCGATATGAGTAAGAGAGCTGCTCGGGGAAGAGGCTGTGGTCGAGGTCGAGGTAGTACTCAAGTTGGATCTTCATCTTCTAAACACATGCCAGCTGGTGAGGCACGACGACCACCGGTGGATAATAATGGGCCGTATGATCGGGCCGCAGGGGATGACGCTCTGTCCCAGGCCATGTTGAGAGTTTTGGAAAGGGTGGCCGGAGCTAATGTCGGGCCCATGAATAGGGGGTCCATTTTTGAGCGACTCCGGGCCAACGGAGCGAAGGTTTTTAGGGGCGTATCTGGAGTAGCCCCAAATGTGGCTGAGTACTGGCTGGAAGCCACGGAGCCGATTATGGATGACCTGGACTGCACAGTGGAGCAGAAGTTAAAAGGAGAGGTGTCGTTGCTGCGAGACGAGGCGTATCAGTGGTGGATCACTGTGAGAGGGTAACATGGGAGTTGTTCAAGCGGTCCTTCAAGGTGAAATATGTCGGGGCTAGCTATGTGGATGCACGAAGAAAGGAATTCCTGAATCTGACCCAGGGTAGTAAGACCGTTGCTGAATATGAGGCAGAGTTTCTGCGATAGAGCTTGTACGCTAGTGGCATTGTCTCCACCGAATATGAGTGCAGTGTTCATTTTGAGGATGGCCTCAAGGATGAGTTAAGGGCGCTGATAGCTCTGCAGAGAGAACGTGATTTTGCTGCACTGGTAGAGAAGGCTAAGATAGCCGAAGAGGTAAAGCAAGCTGAATGAAAGAACCGCGATAGGGATCGAAACCGATTCAGGAGGGATGTTGGACCAGCTTGTGTTGCAAACTGAAATGTTAAGAGAGCTAGGATGGAGGAACCAGTTCGAGTAGTTCTGGTGAACACAGTTAGACAACAAGCTTATAGAGATTGTGGCAGAGTGCATCTGGGGGAATGCTGGAAGGGTACTGGGGCTTGTCTTCGTTGTGGGTCAAAGGAACATAGGATCAGGGATTGTCCTAGGAGGCCAGCCCAGACTCAAGTGGCTGAACAAGGGGCTATGCAACCTGTGCAACCAGCGCAATGTGGACCGCCGCCGTCGAGAGGTCGTGGACAAGGTCACGGTGGCAATGGCCGTGGACATGGGGCACCTGGCAGGGGTGCTATTAATACTAGGCTTGTCAGCCAGCTTTGGTATATGCTACTCGTCACCGCGAGGAGGGTGACGCACCTGATGTCATAACTGGTACATTTTTATCTCTGGTGTACCTTATACTGCTCTGATAGATGTGGGGTCAACTCATTCGTATGTTGTATGTGACATTTCTGGGGCATTGGGTGTACACTTTAAGGAGACTGTGTGTGGGATAACTGTGATAAGTCCTTTAGGTCACTCGATTAAGGTAGGCAAACTCTTTAGGGAGGTGCCTTTAGAGACTCAAAGCAAGATTTTCTGTGGAGACTTGATGGAGTTACCGTTCGGAGAATTCGATTTGATCCTAAAGATGGACTGGTTGACCAAGCATAGGGCAACTCTAGATTGTGCAGCTAAGAGGATGGTGTTAAGGACTGTCGAGGATGAAGAGGTAATGATTATTGGAAAACAAAGAGATTACTTGTCCAATGTAGTATCGGCTTTGGGGGCTGAGAAATTGATGCGTAAGGGATGCAAGGCATATTTGGCTTTTGTAAGCCAAGCTGAAACTGAGGATCTGACTGTGGAGACAGTCAGAACTGTTAGAGAATTCTGAGATGTTTTCCTAGAAGAGCTTCCTGGATTACCTCCGAATCGAGAAGTCGAGTTTGGAATCGATTTGCTGCCTGAAACAGCTCCAGTGTCCATCGTACCCTATAGGATGGCACCGAAGGATTTAGTGGAATTGAAAGCTCAAATCCAAGAGTTGTTGGATAGAGGCTTCATTAGACCGAGTGTGTCTCCATGGGGAGCACCGGTCCAGTTTGTGAAGAAAAAGGACGAGACGATGCGTATGTGCATCGATTATCACCAGTTGAACAAACTGACAATAAAGTACAAATACCTACTGCCTAGAATTGACGGTCTATTTGACCAACTTAGAGGAGCTTCGGTATTTTCCAAGATTGACCTTCGATCTGGATACCATCAGCTAAGGGTAAAGGAAGTGGATATTCATAAGATAGCATTTAGAACTCAATATGGTCATTACAAGTTTCTGGTTATGCCGTTTGGGTTGACGAACGCACCTGCAACTTTCATTGATCTGATGAATCGAGTATTCCAACCTTATTTGGACCGATTTGTGGTCATTTTTATCACTGATATTCTGGTATATTCGGAAACTGAAGAGAAGCATGATGAGCATCTGCGTATTGTGCTGCAAGTGCTGAGAGAGAAGCAACTTTATGCGAAGTTTAGTAATTGTGAATTTTGGTTGCGAGAAGTGACTTTTCTAGGTCATGTGGTTTCTGCCGAAGGAATTAGAGTGGATCCTCAGAAAATTGAGGCAGTTTTGGAATGGAAACGACCGAAGTCAGTATCGAAAATTCAGAGTTTTTTGGGTCTGGCAGGCTATTACAGAAGGTTTGTAGAGGGATTTTCTCTGATTGCGGCACCATTGACTAAACTGTTAAGGAAATGAGTAGCATTTATCTGGACTGAAAAACAGCAAAAGCTTTTGACCAGTTGAAAAAGGTATTGACTGAGGCGCCAGTGTTGATTCAACCAGAGTCTGGGAAGGACTTCACTGTGTATAGTGATGCGTCGCATGTAGGTTTAGGATGCGTACTGATGCAAGAGGGTAAGGTGGTCTCTTATGCTTCGCAACAGCTTAAGCCTCATGAAGCAAACTATTGTACGCACGATTTAGAGTTAGCAGCAGTGATCTTCGCGTTGAAAATTTGGAGACATTACTTATATGGAGAAAAGTGTATTATATACACAGACCATAAGAGCCTAAAGTATCTGTTGACTCATAAGGAGTTAAACTTTAGGCAACGAAGATGGATAGAGTTGCTTAAGGATTACGACTGTTCGATTGAGTACTACCCAGGTAAGGCTAATGTGGTGGATGATGCTTTGAGTCGAAGGGTTGTTGTTGATTTGAGAGCCTTGTTTGCACGTTTAAGTCTATTCGACGATGGAAGTCTGTTGGCAGAATTGCAAGTGAGGCCTACTTGGACTGAACAGATTAAAGAAAAATAGTTGAAGGATGATTCGTTAGTTCTTCGATTTCGGCAAGTTAAGAAAGGTGAGAATGAGGATTTTGGACTGAATACTGACGGAGTTCTGTGCTTTCGTGGAAGAGTTTGTATTCCGAAGGACCTTGAATTGAGGCGGACAATTCTAAAAGAGGCTCATAGTGGACCTTGTGCTATGCATCCTAGAGGAAATAAGTTATATCGGGACTTGCGAGAGGTGTACTGGTGGCCTGGACTAAAACGAGAGGTGACTGAATTGGTTGGGAAATGTCTGACGTGCCAGCAAGTTAAGGCTGAGCACCAATTGCCTTCTGGATTACTACAACTGGTGAAAATTCCACTATGGAAGTGGGAGAGAGTAACTATGGACTTCGTGAGTGGGCTACCTTTGACACCCACCAAGAAAGATTCTGTGTGGGTAATTGTGGATAGGTTAACGAAATCTACCCATTTCATACCTGTTCGTACTGATTACTCACTGCAAAAGTTGGCCAAGTTGTATGTGGCGAAGATAGTGCGACTATATGGGGTGCCAGTGTCGATTATTTCTGATCGAGACCCTAGGTTTACATCTTGGTTCTCGCAGAAGTTGCAGGAGGCGTTGGGTACACGATTGGATTTTAGTTCTGCTTTTCACCCTCAGACAGATGGACAGTCGGAAAGGGTTATTCAAGTTTTGGAGGATATGTTAAGAGGTTGTATCATCGATTTTCGTGGTAGTTGGGAGGACTACTTGCCATTGGCGGAGTTGGCGTACAACAACAGCTACCAAGCAAGTATTCAAATGGCTCCATATGAGGAACTTTATGGTCAAAGATGTCGTAATCCTACGTGTTGGACAGAGTTAGGTGAACGACAAGTGCTTGGACCGGAATTAGTGGTAGATACTGAAAGTAAGGTTAAGTTAATAAGAGATCGATTAAAGGAGGCATCTGATAGATAGAAGTCGTATGCAGATCTAAAGTGTAAAGAGATTGAGTTCGCTGTTGGGAATATGGTTTTCTTGAAGGTTTCACTTTGGAAGAAGATCTTGAGGTTTGGCAAGAAAGGCAAACTGAGTCCGCGGTTTATAGGGCCTTATCGAGTTCTTAAACGGGTAGGGCCTGTAGCATATCAGTTAGAGTTACCACCGGAGTTGGATAGAATCCATGACGTCTTTCATGTGTCCATGTTGAGACGATATCGATCGGATCCTTCACATGTTGTGCCAGTGGAGGAGATTGAAGTAAAGACTGATTTGACCTTTGAGGAAGAACCAGTGCAAATTTTAGATCAAGAGGTTAAAGTTTTAAGAAGGAAGCCGGTTCCGTTGGTGAAAATACTGTGGTGTAATCATGGAAGGGAAGAAGCTACTTGGGAGTCAGAAGAGACTCTGCGTCAACAATACCATCAATTATTTGGATCAGGTAAATTTCGAGGCCGAAATTTCTTTAAGGGGGTAGAGTTGTAACGCCCTGATTTTTGGGATTTTCCGGGTTTCTGTGATTTTTGGTAAATTTTGAAATTTTGGTGTTCTGAATATTGGAATTGTGTTTAAATGTGTTAGTGGGCCTATAGAAGGCCCAAGCCTTAGTTAAACACTGTAAAATATCAAGGTTGGATTTTAAGTGAACAGGAGACTTGGTTAAGTGGGCTTTTAAGAAGAACTTCAAAAATTATGATGCAAATAAGGCCTTGGTAAAGTGGCAAGGTGGCTCCACTAAGTTCCTAAAAAAAAAAGGCGTCTGGGAAGGAATTAAAGGTCTAGGGTTCAAGTTGCAAGGTAGGCATGTTGTTACTTTTTAATTTTAGGCATGTGTCGGGCATGTGATCACTTAAGTGAATTTCGGCAAGGGCCTTAGGGAGGTTGGGCCGATTGTTTTATTTGATATTAGGGTTAGGTTCTTTTATTTTTCTGTCTTAGAGAATTAGGGTTAGCCACCTGAAAGCTTTCACTGCCATTCATCCTTTCTGAGTTCTCACAAAAGCCGAAAACGCAAATTCCTTCTCTTTGGTGCCGATTTCTTCTTCCTCTCTTTTCCCTCTATTTTCTTTCTTTCTTTTTCTTTTTCTTCTAGCCAAAACCTTCTGATCACCTTACTCACCTCCTCTGTCAAACCCATTCTCCACAAAACCTCCATAGTCGATTGCCATGAAAGCCGAAATCCCGAAAACTCACTTCTTGTGCTGATTTCTCCAAGACAAAATCCTTCAGTTATTTTTGTTCTTTTTTATCAACTTTCATCTTCTCTAAACCCTTAGTATCTGTCGGCAACATTACTTCAAAGTTATAGCCTCAAATCGTCATCTTCTTCATCACTTAAAAAGCCGAAATACCATAGATTTAGGGACTTATAGCTGAAACTTCAAATCTCCTGGATTCGAGTGCTACTATCGTTTAGAGGATAGATCTGCATTAGATCTACGTAGAAATCAAAGGGGAATAAGTGGTAAGTGCTCATCACCCCAGATCTAGTCTTATTTTACAATTTAGAAAAGCCGAAGTCCCTAAAATCTAGAGAGGCTGTCGATTTGGGCATAGGGCTTTAAGGGTCTTTAACCGATGATTTCTTTTGGTGATTAGTGTCTTCTAGAGGTTTGATCGGAGGCTTGGGTCTTTGGAAAAACTAGACTTAGATCTAGTCATCAGTTTTTGGCAAAAAGGTAAGATTCTAAAGGCCTTAGGGGCATGGTTCGAATATGGGTTGCTGGATATTGGGATTGGTTGTTGTGGGCTGCAATCTAAGAATTGTGGTAATCAATTGTAGGATATTGTAAGGGATCTCAGTAGTATTCGTCGTGAACAGGTGTGTATCGAACAGCCCCTCATAGTTTAATTCGGCAAAAGCCGAAATGCCAAAATTCTGGCATTTCGTGGGCTTGTGAGTGTGCGAGTGCTCACAAGACGTTTAGAAATCATTAGATCTGAAATCGCAAGTGGTAAGTTAGTCGTGTGTGAAGTTTCTGCACTTCGGTAATTGGGCCTCGATAGGCTAAAACTGGGCCCAATGGGCTTACGGGCCCATACGGGTAAATAATAAAAATATTTATAATATAAATAAAAAATAATAGGCAATAAGTTTGTTTTGTTAGACTGTAGAATCGAAACTGCTTAAACCAGTAAACTAGTCATAAAACTTGATTTAAATGGGCTTAAATTGCTAATGGACACTGTAGGGCCCATTAGGGGTTTTAGGGCCCAATGGCTAAATTTGTGAAATTGAGATAAATAAATTACTACGATGTCAAATGGGCTAGTAAGGACCGTAACATTCATGAGAACTCTTAAAACTGATAAAATTACTGAAATACCTTTATAGGTGAAAAGTTTACAGTTTTACTCTAAAGAGAAAAATTACTGATATACCCTTAAGGTTAAGGTTGACCTGAGTGCATGTTTGACTGTTACTATTTACTGCATGCCATGTTATTATTATCTAATGCATGGGACTGGGTTATTGATGGAGGAAGTACTAAAAGTGGCTTGACCACGTACTGGAGGCTTTGCCTCAACTTACTGATATCTGAGTAGCTATGCTGCAACTGTGGAGTGTAGGGCTAGGTGGGTTGAGCTATTCCCCACATGGAGTGGAGGGCTGGTACGGGTGGAGTGTAGCGGTTGGTTAGAGGCTGGGTTGGGCTTGCATACACGAATATGTCTGTTCTGTTCTGAAATGGGCCTATGGGCCATACTGTTATCTGGAAAGGGGCTAAGGCCCGGTTTAGCGTATTCTGAAAAGGGCTTCAGCCCAATACCCGCGGTTATCTGAATAGGGCTTAGGCCCAATGGGCTTGAGCTGACTTGGGATTTGGATGGTTTTCCATATACACTGAGTTTTCCAAACTCACCCCCTTTCTCTTCCATCCTTGCAGGTGAGCCCTAGTTGGTGGACTTAGAGTTGGGTGGGATTCAGAGTGGCCACGAAGATTAAATTTCTAGTTTTAAATAAGTTTCAAGTAGGTTCCTTTTTAATTTTTGCATTTATTCTTGATTATTTCTATTTTGGTTAAAGTTGTAATAAGTCCGCTCTATTATTTTTATTTTGGGTTTTTAAATTACTTAAATCGTTTTCGACTTGAAATTCACATCACTTAAATTGATTCCTTGAAATTGGTTAACTCTGTGTTTATCAAAAATTACTTGTTTCAAACCGACACGACAACCAAACGTCTTCGAGATGAAACTTTTCAAAGTACAACAAAAGTCACGTTTTTCTAAACCCTTCACAATCGATAATGGATAGGACTCACACTAGTGAATCGAAACATTTCTCTTAAAACTTCATTAATGGTTTTTGCAAAGCTCACCCAACCTTTAGTAAACTAGGTAACTTGGTTAGTGGTAGGTAATGTGAGACACTGGATTCGACCGTAATGTCTAGGCCGGGTTTGTGGTGTTACATTATTTACACGAATCACAAGAGCCTCAAGTACCTCCTCACTTAGAGGGAGCTAAATCTTAGGCAGCGTAGATGGATTGAGCTGCTTAAGGATTATGATTGCTCGATTGAATACCATCCTGGTAAGGCCAATGTGGTGGCTGAGGCGCTGAGCTATGGGGCTATGATGGATCTCAGGGTAATGTTTGCTCGTCTCCGCTTATTTGATGATGGTAGTCTGTTGGCTGAAATTCAGATTAAACTGGCGTGGATTGAGCAGATTAAGGGTAAATAGTTGGAGGATAAGTCACTAAGTCCTCGATTCCGGTAGATTGAGAATGGGGAAACTTCAGATTTTGGATTGAATAGTGAAGAGGTATTGTGTTTTCATTGGAGAGTGTGTACCGAGAGATACTGATTTGAGGCGGTCTATACTGCAAGAGGCAGATAATAATCCTTATGCTATGCAGCCTAGCGGGAACAAGATGTACCGAGACCTTCATGAGTTATATTGGTGACTAGGTCTTAGGCGTGAAGTCACTGACTTTGTGAGTAAATGTCTGACTTGCTAGCAGGTCAAGGCTGAACATTAGTTACCTTCAGGGTTGCTTCAACCACTTAAGATTCCACTTTGGAAGTGGGAGAGAGTGACTATGGACTTCATTAGTGGGCTGCCCTTAACGCCTGCTAAGAAGGATTTAGTATGGGTCATCGTGGATTGATTGACCAAATCTGCTCATTTCATACTAGTCCGTACTGATTACTCGTTGTAAAAGCTGGCTAAGCTGTATGTGGCTGAGATAGTGAGACTGCATGGGGTACCAATGTGACGGCCCTAATTTGACCCTAGTCAGAAAGTGGTTTCGGGACCACAAAATCGAGTCATAAAAATAATTAACCGTTATATTCTATGCTTATTATATGTGTAAATGCATGTGTGAAAGTTTCATGCTTTGATTTTGTCATTTGTGTGTGAAATTTAATAAATAGGACTTATGTGAGACATTTTTGAAATGTAATAGGTTAATTTTAAAATGGTCTAATAATGCATGTTATCAAAAAGGTGGACTTGCATGCCAAATTATCCATTTTTGTTAGTGGCCGGCCATGATATTGTTTAATATATATTATATATATTTTCTATTAACATTTTTTATTTACTAAATGAATTAATGAATAAAAGATATTAGAATAATGGTTAGTGGGAGGAGAAACCAAAGTTGGTTCATCTTTGCTCCTCCATTGCCGTAGCTAGAAGAGAGGAAGAAGAAGAAATTCTTGTTTGAATTTCGGCTTAGGTGATTGCTTGAATGAGGTATGTACAATGCAACTCTTAGAAATTAATGCATAATTGGGATGATGAGTTTGAATTCTACCTATTTCATGGTTTGAATTTAGGATATTTGGAGGTTTGAAATTTGGCCAAGGAGCTTGAAACTCTTAGTAGATACTTTAATGTCGTTAGAATGGATAGTAATGTTGGGTATGATGAGTTGTTAGTTGTTTTTAACTTGAAAGTTGAGGTTAGTATGTGTTTATAGAGAGATGCCGAATGTGGTCTTTGAATATGACTTAAGGAATAATATTTGTGGCTTGAGTTAATAACATTCGGCCAAGGACTATATGTGATAGCAAATTCGGTATAAATGTATAGGTGTTAATTACCTTGTATTCGATGTTTTGAAGAATAGGTAGTGGTTAATTAAGGTAAGGTAGGGTAAATTTTTAGTTTAGCTAAGTTTGAGCATTCGACATTACTTATAACATTAGATATGAAAGTGTGAAAGGTTATAATTTCTTTTAAGTGTGTTATGACCTTAATATGAACAAGATAGAATCGGCTTTAAACATGATTGAATGGTTTGGCCATCGTTTGGCATAGGTGACACCTATATGAATTTGCTACATTTGGTCATAAAACGGAATTGAATATGAAGGCTAAGTTTGAGTAGTTAGGGTCGAATGGGTTATATATGATATTAAAGCATGCAATAAATATAAATACATGTGTATACGTGGTTGTGCATAAATATGAGTAAACGATTAAATTGTGATAGTCACATAGGTATATATATGCCTTATGTATGTACCTTGTGTTATAGAGATATTCGGATATATATATAGTTAAATTCATGTATAAGAAAGCATGGTAAGTTATGTGAATCTTTGTTTGTGTATACTAATTAGATATAGATTAAATAAGCATGAAATCAAGTCATGGCATATTTTATAAAATATAATATGTATTGGAGTTTTATATGATTGTCAAATATGAATACTAAGAAGTAAAATTGAGTAAGTAATTAAACAAATTCATTTGTTTAAATTAAGCTCAAGAGCAAAGAGGATCTAAATCAGATAGGGGAAAGGAGAAAGCAATCGAGTAGCCTATCCGCAACTGTTCAAATATATCCGAGGTAAGTTTTGAGTAGTCTCCTTTAATATATAATTGATGATGTTTTTATATGAGTATATTAGGTGAATTGTGATCTTTTGATTTTTCCTTGAATGAAGTTGTGAAATAAATAATTCATGTATATGACTTATAGTCTAATGGTCACTTGGGTTTAAGCTTGAATGGTGAAATGGATATGTGATATTTATGTATGGCTTTTGAGCCGAAATGTAAATGATGGTGTGCATATTGAGTATTAGATCCGAATGTAACAAATGACTACTAAAGTGATAAGTAGAATGAGATGTGTTAAAGTATGACTAAATATGCATGATATTTGGAATTATAATCCGGACTTAAGGTCCGCAGGCTATATGCTGGAATTATATCCGGACTTAAGGTCTACAGGCTATATGCTGGAAATATATCCAGACTTAAGGTCCGCAGGCTATATGCTGGAATTATAATCCGGACTTAAGGTTCGCAGGTTACATGCTGGAAATATATCCGGGCTTAAAGTTCCGAAGGCTTTGTGCTAGTGGTTGGACTCGGGTTTTAAACCTAGCAGGCTTAACGCTGGTGATTCGAGTAAGATTATGAATTCGAATGTTCGAGGTAAACTACTATTGATTATGTATGATACATTATAATAGCCAGGCACGTATTATGTACTCATATGTAAATTGATTTTAAAGTGAATTATTAGTATCAAAGAACAATATATATGTGTGGATGATTATTGTATCTATGAAATAAAGAATGAACTATTTTGTCAATGTCTGACATTATAGGAAAGTATGTGACTTAAATTAATTGTATGAGTCATATAGTAGAGCAAAGTATGTGCTGAAGATTTTCTTTGTGTGTATATATATATATTCGACTAATTGGCTTCATAATTAGTATACTTGAGTATATTCAGCCAAGTGATTTATAATTAGAATATAAGTTTTGTGATACTTAATGTTTGAAGTAAATGATAAGTTTTAAATGTTTGTAATGCTCAAAACTTACTAAGCCTCGAAAGCTTACTCGATTCCTATTTCTCTGTTTTATAGATTGTTGATTTTGGCCACCGAATCGAGGATCCTCAGCAGTTCATCATACTATCGACCTTTTTGGTACATTTATATTTTGGACTCGATATGGCATGTTTAGGTTAGGCTGATGATAAAGATGTTTTGAATTTGTAAATATTTTGGCCATACGAAAATGGCGTATAACTTAAATATCAGTATGTATTTCAGCTCGATCTCTATTTATATTTATTTGCAATGTGAATAAGATAATTAAATGTTTAGTTCGGTAATACCTCTTAGCTTTAATCCGGTGATCGGATTCGGGTTAGGGGTGTTACAACCAATTCCCATAATATCTGATAGAGATCCTCGCTTAACATCACAATTCTGGAAGAAGTTACACGAGGCTTTGGGTATAAGGTTGGACTTCAGTACTGCGTTCCATCCTCAAACAGATAGTCAGGCAGAGAGGGTGATTCAAATACTGGAGGACATGTTAAGGAGTTGTGTGATAGATTTCTGAGGTAGTTGGGAGGATAACTTGCTGTTAGCAGAGTTTGCCTATAACAATAGCTACCATTCGAGCATACAGATGGCACCTTACGAGGCGTTATATGGTCATAGGTGTATACTCCTTCATGTTGGACTAAGTTGGGCGAGTGGCGTGTTTTGGGCCCTAAATTAGTTTTTGATACTGAGAATAAGTTAGACTAATCTGGGACCAACTGAAGGCAGCATCTGACAGATAGAAGTCTTATGCGGACCTGAAGCGTAAGGAGATTGAGTATTCTATGGGGGATTTAGTATTTCTCAATGTATCGCCATGGAAGAAGGTACTAAGATTTGGACAAAAGGGCAAGCTATGCCCTAGGTTCATTGGGCTGTACTGCATACTGAAACGTATAGGACCGGTTGCCTATCAACTTGAGTTACCTCCAGAGTTGGACTGAATTTACGATGTGTTTTACATCTCCATGCCGAGGCACTACTACTCTAATCCAATGCATATTATCTCGACTGAGGAGATTGAGGTTAGGCTGGATCTAACTTTCGAGGAGGAGCCAATTCAGATTCTTGAGCGTGATGTAAAAGTGTTAAGGAAGAAGTCTATCCCACTGGTTAAGGTACTTTGGTGTAACCACAGCTCAGAAGAGGCCACATGGGAACCTGAGGAGGCGATACAACAACAATACCCTCATCTGTTTTAACCAAGTAAATTTCGAGGCCAAAATTTTCTTTTAGGAACTAGAGTTGTAACGCCCCAAAATCTAAGCATTCATTTTTGTTGTTGTGTTGCATAAATGCATGCTTGCTTCAGTGGTTATGTGTCTTAAGAAGTATTGAAGAAGTCCTGAGTTCAAGCCTTAGCTTGTACAAAGTTTTGTTTTTACTTGATTAAACCTTATCTCTAGTCAGTAGGCTTCTTAAATAAATGTTGATAAAACATGTCATAAAAAGCCTGCTGGTCTAGGGGATAGTGGCGTGTTACTGTTACTAATAGAGTGAAGTTCGAGTCCTGCTATGTGCGAGGTGTGTTTTATTTTGCAAATTGTCATGTGAAAGGTTGTATGTCAGTGGAACTCAAATGCTTGGACGGTTGGAGTGTTTGAGGGGTGTATAGGATGGTGTAGCCGAAATTTAGGAGGAGAAACGGGAGATTTGAATAGTGATCGGTTTGAGGGTTTTGTGGAGAGATTATAAGAGAAAATCAAGGGGATGTGAAGTTGAGGGAGTGTTGGAACCAAATTAGGATTGTAGGCACCCTTTGAATTCGGTTTTGGGGAGTTTTCGGGATTGGTTTGGGTACTTTGCTCTTCAACTCGTTTTTGTCACTTCTTTTACTCTTTTTCTGTTCTTTGGAGACTATTTAGTGCAAGGGATAGTGGTTGTGTTTTTGGTTCATTTCGGGTTAGCATTTTGGGGTCTCTTACTTTTCTTTTCATTCTTGTTTTCCTTCCCCTTTGGTCGAATGCCTTCTATCCCTTCCTCTCAATTCTCTTGAGATCATTATTTCTCGCTTTTGCTTACAATATTTTGGCTGATTCTCTCCCTTTCTTCCTCTCAATACTTTTCCCCTTTCACTTTGTTACCTAGGCCGAATACCTCATCACTCCTTTCTATTTCTTTTGTTTCGGTTTTTGGGTAAGTGCTCTTAACTTCTCTCTTTTCTCTCAAGTAGCTTTCTCTTGCGAATACTCTTCCTCTTATTTCTTTCTTCTAACTTTCTTCTCTTTTCACTTTTTGGGGTTAGCCGAATATTCCATCTCAGGTTTGAGTGCACAGTTATTGTTTTCTTTACTCTCTGTCAAAATAGCTTTCCCCTCTAACATTTTCTTTTCTCTGCAAGTTGTTGTCAAGGGTGATTGCACCATATCGTGCCTCAGTTTTAGGGTGTACTTTTGTAGGCCGAATACTGCTACCGTCCACTCTTAGTTCAACATTTCAGTAAGTTGTTCACTTGGTTCAAGTTATTTACGTTTAGGGTTTTGGTTATCAAGATTAAGTTGTAATGAAGGTTTTCGCCAAGGATCTTGAAGTTAATCTTGGTCAGTGGTTTAAGTGGGATAAATTCCATTTGTTCAATCAATGCAGGTAATAATTACCATTTTAGGATTAAGTGTTAATAAGAGGGTGTTTAACCCTAGTGATTAAAAGAGTAATTGAATGCCTTGAATGAATGTGGACTTTGGTGCTTGTGGACTTTTAGCACTCTTCGCAAACAGGTGTGTAACCACACCGCTATAATCGTAAATCAGCAAAAGCTGAAAAATATGACTATTGACGCTACACGAGCGTGCACTTGCTTGTGTGGTAATCCGAATGCATAAAACGTGGGCGTTTGATCGTAGAGGCCACCATGATCGATTTCATGGGCTTAGGCCGAAATGGGCCGTGTGGGCCCTACGAGTTTGTGGGCCCCAAATGGGTAAACCACACGAACTTGTGGAGATTATTGGGCCAGGCTGTGTAGTTCACACGGTCAATGCCATTTTTGGGCTTCGTGGGCCACACGGGCGTGTGGGCCCACATGGGCCGTATTATGGGCCTTGGGCCCATTTTCACTGTTTGACTGTTAAGGTTGCATGGGTCGCCCGAGACGATTGTGGACCTATCGTTAGGTCGATAAGTATACTTAGACCCAAAATTGATGAAAAGACTGATATGCCCATATGATATGTATGACTGTATTCGAGCATGCCAGTTGTATATTGCATACACGTATAATATTATGACATGACTGTAACCCCCTAACCCGTATCCATCGCCGGACTAGGGTTAAATGGCATTACCAAATATATCGAAACACTTCGCATTCATTTCACAAACATCATAGCATCATAGTCAAACATGAACATAAGTCCCTTTCTTAGGTCAATGAGAACTTAAACATGTATTAGGAAGAGGTCGGGACTAAACCGAACATGTTCACCACTTTCAACACCTAGAGAATTTTTCTATTCTGTTAAGGTCACATGCCCGTGTGACCAGGCCGTGTACCTTACATGGGCATCAAACACACCCATGTGAACCAGCCGTGCCAAAACAGAGCAGGCATACTGACTTTCACCCACGGCCAATAGACACGCCCGTGTGTCAAAGCCGTGTGATTTTTAAGAGGTTACTGCCAAACAAACATGGCCACAAAGCACGCCCGTGGCCTTTGACCGTGTGGCACAATGCAGGCTTGGTTTAAGCCAAATTGTCACCCCTTTTTGGGTCAACCTACAAGCATAGAAACAAGCATATATGTACAATCCAATTTCTCATGCTAAAACAAATACATTATTCATGCAATAATATTATCAACAATTTACATACTTATAACCTTACCTATTCATACTAAAACATAATGTAAAATTATATCAAAAACATCATTCATTCTTATACCATGAACTCACCAAACTTACCTTCTCCATTATCCAACTAGAAAATGCCACTATTGCAAAATAACATCACATATCATAAGCCTTTCTCAACCATAAGTTCAAACACAAATTAGCTAAATCACATGGCTAAATAAATATATATACATCACAAAACATACTCCCAACTACTAGCCTATACATGCATACTTCAAATATTTACATTTTGAAAAGTACCAAAATGAGATCGATAGTGTGGTGATGATCCTCGAATATCCCCGAGCCTTCAGTAGCTACGATAACTGTAAAACAGATAGTAATCACACAGAGTAAGCTTTCAAAAGCTTAGTAAGCTCGTACTCAATTCATTCATAGTATATGAACATAAAATGATAACCTATGCATATTTGCACAATTTCAATCCATATAACTATATCAACTCGATGAGATTCATATACATAACATCATCTACCACTTAGGCATTATACATACCTAAAGCTTCCCGTACTTATTCAGTTTTGTACTTACCTCATGTTGAATGTTATAAGACTTTCTATAAGTTATTCGTATTTTATACATAAGCACACTTAGTGCTATAAGGTTAGCCGAAGCTAAATATTTCCGCACACTTAGTGCCGTCTCAAATAATCGAGACTAAGTCGGTATCGTACACTTAGTGCCTCAAATAGCCGAAGCTAGTTAAATCGCGCACTTAGTGCCCAAGCTAGTTTAAATCGTACACTTAGTGCCAAAACTTCCGTTTCATCACCATATGATCCAATTCAATTATATGCAACCTATGTATAATAAACACATCAAAACATACTTAACATCATATTTTATGTACGAACTTACCTCATACTCGAATTTTGTCGACTCGGACTATCTACTCGATAACCTTCGACTTTCCTCGATCTAAGTCTGAATTCCTCCTTTCTTGATCTATAGGTTTTCAAAATTAACCTTTTTATTCACCAATTAATACAATTCCATCTATAAACACATATTTAGGGCATTTTACAATTTAGCCCTCATATTTTCACATTTTGACACTTTAGTCATTAATTCACAAAATCACAAAATACACATAATTTGCATATATTTATGCTTGGTCGAATTCTTCTAGTCTCATACTAGTCCACACATTTCATTTATTTCACATTTTAGTCCCTCAAAATAACATTTTCACAAATTAGCCCAATTTACTCAAATCCAACTAAAATCCAAAGTCAAAACATGTAAACTCAACATCAAGCTTTCATATTTCACCATTTAACAACACAAAACTCATGAATTCATCCATGACCCATTTTCAAATCATCAACAAAATCAGAAATTGAGGCATGGGCTTTATAGTACACTTAGCAACGATCTCAAAAACGTAGAAATTATCAAAAACCGAAGTAAAAACATACCTCAATCAAGGAATACAATGGCCGAACCTTGGGTGTTCTATTTCTTTTATTTTCTTTGTATTTTCAGTTAAGAATGAACATAAAATGATCCATTTACATGCATTTGTTTGTATTATTATTAACATAAAATCTAAATGACCATTTTGCCCTTTTATTCAACCATTAAAAATTCACCTAACACATGCCCTTTTATGTCCATTCAAATCTCCAATGGTCAAATAACCACATAAGGACCTTTACTCTAAAAAGCCAACTCAAATAAGCACTTAAACATATAGCACACAGCTTTTATATTTTATGTAATTAGGTTCTTTTTGTAAATTATGCACACAAACAGTTAAATTTTCACATGAGACTTTCACACATGTCAATTCACTTATCAAATACACGGAAATTAATATTAAAATATTTTTCTAACTTGGATTTCTGGTCTTGAAACCACTATTCTGACTAGGGTCAAAACTGAGTTGTTACAATTCTCCCCCCTTTAAGGATTTTCGTCCCCAAAAATCTTGCCGTTAAATAGATTTGGATATTGCTATTCCATAGCATCTTCAGCCTCCCACGTGGCCTCTTCAATACCGTGCCGATACCACATCACTTTAACTAATGGAATTTTCTTATTACGTAACTCTTTAACCTCTCGAGCTAAGATTCAGATCGAATTTTCTTCGTAGGTCATATCAGACCGAATGTCAATCTCAGATGAAGGAATTACATGCGAAGGATCAGATCTGTACTATTGAAGCATCGATACGTGAAACACATTATGTATCTTTTCTAACTCAGATGGTAGCCTCAATCTATAACCAACCAGCCCAACTCACTCGATTATTTCATACGGCCCAATAAATCTTCGACTCAATTTGCCTTTTTTACCAAATTGAGGCACTTTCTTCCACGGAGATACTTTCAAAAATACTTTCTCACCGATATCAAACTCAATATCTTTTCTTTTCAAATCTGCATATGATTTTGGATGATCAGAAGTTGCGTTCAAACTATCTCGGATAACTTTCACTTTCTGTTTAGTTTCTTTTATCAAATCAACCCCGTGAATCTTATTTTTGCTGAGCTCTATCCAATACAAAGGTGTATGGCATTTACGATCGTATAAACTTTGTATGGTGCCATTTTGATGCTCGACTAAAAACTGTTATTATAAGCGAATTCAATCAAAGGTAAGTACTATTCCCACGTACCTTCAAACTCAAGAATGCAACATCTCACAATATCCTCGAGTATCTGAATAATTCGCTCGGATTGACCGTCCATTTGTGGATGAAAAGCAGTGCTAAAATGCAGTTTAGTACCTAGAGCATCTTGTAACTTTTTCAATAATCGTGATGTGAATCTTGGATCCTTGTCTGACACTATAGACATGGGCACACCATGCAATCTCACTATATCAGAAATGTATAACTTAGCCAATTTATCAAGTGAATAATCAGATCGAACCGAAATAAAATGAGCTGATTTTGTCAAACAATCAACTACAACCCAAATGGCATCTTTCTTTCTCAGAGATAGAGGTAAACCCGACACAAAGTCCATGGTCACTTGATCCCATTTCCACCCTGGAATCCTAATCGATTGTAGTAACCCAAATGGTACCTGATGCTCAGCTTTAACTTGCTGACAGATTAAACATCTCAAAACAAAGTTAGAAATATCTCTTTTCATTCCAGACCACCAATATTGTTGTTTCAAGTCATTATACATTTTTGTACTACCCGGATGCACAGATAACCGACTATTATGGGCTTCACTCAGAATTATTTGAATTAACTCTGGATTTCTCGAAATACAAATCCGATCTCTAAATCCTAAACAATTATCTTTATCAACTTTGAATTCTGAATCAATCTCTACATCATACTGAGCTCGTTTAGCCAGAATCACATTATCAATCTTTCGAGCTTCGATAATCTTGTGTAAGAACAAGGGTCTCGCGTACAATTCAGCTAAAACTGAACCATCATCAGACAAAACTAAATGAGCATTCTTCGCACACAAAGCAAATAACGATTTTCGACTCAAATCATCTGCAACAACATTTTCTTCTCTATTGCAAATTCAAATCTTTCTGAGTCATCAAATACTTCAAACTCTTATGATCAGAAAACACATGACATTTCTCACCAAATAGATAGTGACACCAAATCTTCAAAGCAAACACAATAGCAGCTAACTCGAGGTCGTGAGTAGGATAATTCCTCTCATGTGACTTCAACTATCTCGAAGCATAAGCAATAACTTTTCCTTCTTGCATTAATACACAACCGAGTCCATTCAATGAAGCATCACTATAAACAACAAATTTTTTACCTGATTCAGGTTGTTCCAAAACTGGAGCTTCAGTCAACATGGCTTTCAACTGATCAAAGCTGTTTTGACATTTTTTAGACCACTCAAACTTCACATCTTTCTGGAGCAATTTTGTCAACGGAGTTACAATCATCGAGAAACCTTTTACGAATCTTCTATAGTATGCAGCAAGTCCCAGAAAACTACGGACTTCAGAAACATTTCTCGAAGTCTTCCAATCAAGAATAGCTGAAATCTTACTCGGATCAACTCGGATACTGGAAGCTATACAATATGACCCAGAAAACCCAGTTTTCATAACCAAAACTCGCATTTACTGAACTTTGCATATAACTGTTTATCTCGCAAAGTCTATAACACTATTCTCAGATGCTCGGCATGTTCGAATTCGTCACGTGAATAAATCAATATGTCATGAATGAAGATTACAACAAATTGATCTAAATACGGTTTGAAAATTTTATTCATCAAATCCATAAAGATAACAGGTGCATTAGTCAATCCAAAAGGCATAACTAAAAATTTATAATGGTCGTACCTTTTTCTGAAAGTAGTCTTCCGAATATCTGAATCTTTCACTCGTAACTGATAGTAGCCCGATCTCAAATCTATTTTCGAAAACATAGTAGCTCCTTTCAACTGATCAAACAAATCATCAATTCAGGGCAAGTGATACTTATTCTTAAAAGTCACTTTATTCAACTGACGATAATCTATACACATTCTTAATGTACCGTCTTTCTTTTTCACAAATAAAACCGGAGCACCCCAGGGTGAGAAACTCGGTCTAGCAAATCCTCGATCGGTCAATTCTTGCAACTGAGACTTTAATTCTTTTAACTCGGTCGGAGCCATACTATACGTGTAACAGCCTGATTTAGGGCCAAAATAGAATAGTGGCTTTGAAACCATGAATACGAGGTTGAAAGAAATTATTTTGATTAAGTTTTAGTGTTTATATTATGATTTCATAATTTTGTGAAAATTTCATTGCGAAATTTTATCGATTGGGTGTTTAATTTGATATTTAGGACTTAATTGAAATAGGTAAAAAAATGTGTGTTCTAGTTCATAAAGTACTTGATTGAAATGGGGGTTTTAAGTACAGGTCCTTAAATGGAAATTAGACCATTATACCTCATATGGACAAAAATTAGGACATGGATGGAATTTTAAGAAAGTTTAGTAGTAATGGCATTTTGGTCATTTGTATATTAAATGAAATAAAATGGGAAAAATAACACAAAAATGTGTTCATCTTCATTCAAGCTTGGCCAAAACTTACATGCTTTCAAGCTCAATAGTAAGTGCATTCAAGCCCCGTTTTTAATGTTCTTTACATTTTTGAAATCCTCGTAGCTCGGTCTACCTATTTCTACCACTATTTCAAGCTAGGGTTTATGTTTAAAATTTTACCCATGAATGATATGCATGTATTTTGATGTTTGATGGTAGAATATGAATGTTTCAAGTTAGGAGAAAGATCTTTTCTAAGCGATTTTTAGCGAAAACGAGCAAAACGGCATAATCGGTAAAAATACCTATTGTTCATAACTATGTGTTAGAGTGAGAATTTGATGTTGTCATAGAAGGGAAAAATGATCAGCATGTCATAAAACATAATAATATGGGCTGAAATTAAATTCCCGAGCCTAGGGGCAAAATCATAATTTTGTAAAAGTTAGGGGGCAAAAATGTAATTTTTCCATAATGTGATTTTTGGATTGAAATAAATAGTTTGAGTGTTAAATGAGTTAAATGTGTTCTTATAAATCAAGAAAGGCGTGGAATCGATCTCGAACGGGGGAAGGAAAGGTTTTGTACTAAATTGCAAAATTTCTATATTTTGCACCGAGGTAAGTTTGTATGTAAATAATACATTAACTTCATTTACATTTTTATATTTCAGCCTATTATATGTATTTTAGCTAATTTTGAAACATAAATCGACTATTGGAGGAATGGAAATAAGTAATAGAGAGAGAAATCCCGGTTGAACATTCGGAAAGATTGAATAATATAGATGGAGCGTAGCTAGGTCACATGTATGGTGCTGAGTGCACATCATGTGTACAAGAAAGCTACGAGATACTATGTAGTAGCTAGGTCACATGTGTGATATGGGATGTATCCCATGTAGACGAGAGAGCTACGGGAGAGATAAATGTAGCTAGGTCGCATGTGTGATTCCAAGTGAAGGACACCATGTAGACAAGAGAGCTACGAGATAAATTGGCTAGGTCACATTGGTGGTACTAAGTGTTCACCATGTGTACAAGAGAGCCGAATTATATGAAATATGATAGTGGGGCAGTGTGCTGAAACCATCAAGTGTCGAGGATTGATCCGAATTGTTCAACGGGATAATTTTACAGTGGCATTGTAATCATGGACTTATACTTGTGATGTATGAAATGTGGTGAAAATGAATTGTGATATGTATGCTAAGTGAGGTTAATACAAAGAAAGGGTGAAAGAGTGAATTTGCAATAATACTGTTTTGGACAGTAGCAGTGACGTGACTTTGAAAACTCACCAAAAATAGTATAAATTTAATTAGAGGCTGAATGAGATACGAAATTGAACCTCAATGAATCTATTTTCATATAAAAGAACCAGAGCAAGGAAAGGAACTCTATATTTTGAGATATTTATATTTGTGTGTGACTTGTTCAGATTGACTATGTGATCCCCTATTCTGATTTTGATAAATCATTAAAAATTGTACAAAAATAATTAAGAAATATAGCTTATATTTATAGATTTTTTATTTAGTCTAGTTTTAAATGGAACATGTTTCATGGCTATTTGAATTGTGTACTGGGAGAAGTTCAAATCTTAGTGAACAGAGGTCAGATTAGTCGAGCTGTATAACAGGGAAAACTTTACCTAATAAACTGTACTAATTGGCTGGAACAAAAATTCTAGAAACCAATTAGTAAGAATTTATATGAGTCTAGTTTCAGGAAAATTTTACGGATTTGAATTTCGAGTTTTGTAACTCAAGTTATGATTTATTTAGTGAACATGATGCAGGAGAGACAGCTCAATCAAAGTGGAGTAAATATTGAAATTAAAAGTAGATACACTTGAGTTAATGTGTAAATATATTAGATTCTTTAATTATTATTTATATACTTACTTACTAAGCTATATAAGCTTTTAATTAATATTTATGTACTTACTTACTAAGCTATATAAGCTTACTTTCTTTTCTCTCTTTTGTCTTATAGTGTCATCCGGCGTTGCTCTGGAGTTAAGGATCGTTGAAGATCTGCCACACTATCAATACTTTTGGGTATTTGAAATAAACATTTCTTTTGAATTATGGCATGTATGGTAGGCTTCGTTATTTTGTTACGTGTCATAATTGCCTAGGTTTAAAATATTGGTTACATTATTTAACCAAATTATTTTGTATAAGCCATTGAATTTGGCTAATATTGTTCAAGACATATGTTATAATGATACATTATCTATCTGGATGACGTATTTCTGTTTCGGTTTCGTTTAATGATATATATTATGATTTGGTAATACCTCGTACCCTGTTTCGATGTGGAACACGGGTAAGGGGCGTTACATTTAGTGGTATCAGAGCTAGGTTTAGTCGGTTCTCGGACTAATATAGTGTGTGTAAAAGTCTAGCTATACATGCCATAAATATACTGTGATAGTGTGGTGGCTCCTGATTATTCTAAACTGTGTATTGTTTTAATATAGTAATGGATCCTGATGGGACTGCGGCTGATGATGCTGCTAGTAATGCATCGGCTCCTGCACAAGGGACCGCGCCTGTAGAAAGTAGATCTGAGACATTGAGACAGAGAGATGAGGCTCGGGATGCCATTTTCCAAATGATGAACAATTGGTATACTGAGTTTATTCGAGCAAACCCAAATGCTCAACCTCCTCCACCCCCTCCCATACCTCAGACAGTTCCTGTAGCTACACAAGGCATAGATTTGGTAAGAATGAACAAGCCTCCAGTTGACAAGATTCAAAAACAAGGGCCGAAGAGTTTAGAGCAAGGATCGATGATGATCCCGAGAAAGCGGAGTTCTGGCTTGAAAATTCTACCCGTGTATTTGATGAGCTCTCATGTACACCCGAGGAGTGCTTAAAGTGTGTTGTATCACTTGTGAGAGATTCAGCCTACCACTGGTGGAAGACTTTGGTAGCAGTGGTGCCAAAAGAAAGGGTTACTTGGGATTTCTTCCAGGAAGAATTCAGAAAGAAATACATAAGTTAGCGATTTATTGATAAAAAATGGAAGGGGTTCCTTGAATTGAAGCAGGGCAAGATGTCTGTGGCAGAGTATGAACGCGAATTTGTAAGGCTCAGCAAGTATGCCCAGGAATGTGCGTCCACCGAGGCCATTATGTGTAAAAGGTTTGAGGATGGGCTAAATGAGGACATTAAAGTGCTTGTGGGAATTTTAGAGCTAAAAGAATTTGTAGTATTGGTTGACCGAGCTCTTAAAGCCGAAGAATTGAACAAAGAAAGAAGAAAAGCTGCTATTGAGGCTCGAGATGTCAGAAAGAGGCTGATAAGCAAGTCATTTCAATCTCAATCAAAGAGGTCCAAAGAGACAAACCCTCGAATGACAGTTTCAGCTGGGGATTCACACAGAGATCGTGGTAGGGCATATTCGGGGTCTAAAGCTCAAGCTACTTCAGTGGCAAGTGTGAGCAATGTGCGATCTAGAAAGCCCGAATGTCAGTAATGTGGCAGGCAACATTTTGGTGAGTGTTGGGGAAACGAGCGAGCTTGTTTCAAGTGTGGTTCTCGCGAGCATTTTATCAGAGACTGTCCGAAGAAAGTTAAAGAAGAAAAATTTCAGAGTGCTAGACAGAGTACTACTGCTAGCAGAGGTAGACCACCGAGAAATACTGGAGGTGGAGCTAGCAGTAAAACTGTAATGGAAGATTTAGTGGCGAGATCAGAAGCTAGAGCGCCTGCTAGAGCTTATGCCATACGTGTCCGAGAGGATGCATCATCTCCCGATGTGATTACTGGTACATTTTCTCTGTATGATGCTATTGTTATTTCATTGATTGATCCCGGGTCTACTCATTCCTATGTTTGTATGAATTTAGTATCTAATAAAAAGTTGCCTGTTGAGTTTACTGAATTTACGATTAAAGTGTCGAACCCCTTAGGCCAATATGTGCTAGTTGATAAGGTTTGTAAGAATTGCCCATTAATGATTCAAGGTCACTGTTTTCTGGCTAATCTGATGTTGTTACCATTTGATGAGTTTGACGTTATTTTGGGAATGGACTGGTTGACATTGTATGATGCCAAGGTAGATTGTAAACAAAAAACACTAGAGTTGAAATGTGAAAATAGTGAAACTCTGTGGGTTGAAACAGATGAATCAAATAAATTGCCTATGGCGATTTGCACATGTCTGCACAGAAATACATGAGGAAAGGATGTGAAGCTTATCTGGCCTATGTAATGAATACTGATCTGTCTGAATGGAAGCTTGAATCAGTACCGATAGTCTGTGAATTTCCAGATGTATTTCCAGACGAATTGCCTAGATTGCCTCCGAATAGGGAGATAGAGTTTGCCATTGATTTGTTGCCGGGTACTGCACCAATCTCGATTACTCCATATAGAATGGCTCCGACTGAATTAAAAGAACTGAAGGATCAGTTGCAAGAGTTAACAGACAAGGGATTTGTGAGACCGAGTTTCTCTCCCTGGGGTGCTCCCGTATTATTCGTAAAGAAGAAAGATGGCTCAATGAGGCTTTGAATTGATTTCCGTTAGCTCAACAAGGTGACTATAAAGAACAAGTACCCGTTGCCGAGGATTGATGATTTATTCGATCAGTTAAAGGGGGCCACAGTGTTTTCAAAGATCAATTTGAGGTCTGGTTACTACCAGTTGAGAGTTAAGGAGTCGGATGTGCCGAAAACCGCCTTTAGGACAAGGTATGGACATTATGAGTTCCTTGTGATGCCTATCGGCCTAACAAATGCTCCAGCTATATTTATGCACTTGATGAACCGAATCTTTCGGCCATATTTAGATAATTTTGTAGTAGTGTTTATAGATGACATTCTAATTTATTCTCGGGATGAGTCTGAGCACGCTGAACACTTGAGAACCATATTGCAGATCTTGAGAGAAAAGAAATTGTTTGCTAAGTTTAGTAAAAGTGAGTTCTGGCTTCGTAAAGTCGGATTTTTGGGAAATATAGTCTCAGGTGATGGTATTCGAGTGGATCCGAGTAACATTTCCGCAATCGTTGATTGGAAACCGCCAAAGAATGTATCCGAGGTTAGAAGTTTTTTAGGCTTGGCCGGGTATTATAAACATTTTGTCGAGGGATTTTCGATGATTGCCTCTTCTATGACTAAGTTGCTGCAAAAGAATGTTAAGTTTGAATGGACTGATAAATGTCAGCAGAGTTTTGAAAAGCTGAAAGCACGATTGACTGAAGCACCAATTTTAGTACAGCCCGAGCCAGGGAAGGAGTTCGTAATTTATAGTGATGCATCATTGACAGGCCTTGGATGTGCACTAATGCAAGAGGGTAAAGTGGTAGCTTATGCCTCGAGACAGTTAAAACCGCAAGAGAAGAACTATCCTACACATGATTTGGAATTGGCCGCTATTGTCTTCGCCTTGAAGATTTGGCGACATTATTTGTATGGTGAAAAATGCCGAATTTTTACTGATACCAAAAGTTTGAAGTATTTGATGAATCAAAAGGATTTGAATCTGCGACAGCGGAGATGGCTTGACTTATTGAAGAATTATGAGTTAATGATTGATTATCATCTGGGAAAAGCGAATGTAGTTGCTGACGCTTTGAGCAGGAAATCTCTTTTTACTTTGAGAGCCATGAATAGGGGTTAGCATTGTCTGATGATGGATCAATCTTAGCAGAGATGAGGGCCAAACTGTTATTTCTCCAGCTAATTTGTGATGCTCAAAAGAACGATAGTAAGTTGCGAACCAAGAGAATTTAGTGCGAATCGGGTTACGGCTCAGATTTTCAAGTTGGACCGGATGACTATTTGATGTTTCGAGACATGATATGTGTACTGAAAAATGATGAATTGATTCAGAAAATATTACATGAGGCATACAGTGGTTGTTTGTCAGTTCACCCTGGTAGCACAAAAATGTATAATGATTTAAAGAAGTTATATTGGTGGCCAGGCATGAAAAGGGACATTTCTAAATTTGTAATCAAGTGTTTGATTTGTCAACAAGTAAAAGCTAAGCATCAAGTGCCTTCAGGATTACTCCAACCGGTAATGGTGCCTGAGTGGAAATGGGATAGGATTACCATGGATTTTGTGATCGGTTTGCCTCTGACTCCTAAAAAGAATGATGCTGTCTGGGTAGTGGTTGATAGGTTAACAAAGTCGGCTCACTTTATACCGGTACGTACCGATTACTCACTTGATAAATTAGCTGAATTATATATTGCTGAAATTGTGAGGTTGCATGGGGTACCTATGTCTATAATATCATATAGAGATCCGAGGTTTACCTCAAGATTCTGGAAAAAGTTACAAGAAGCTTTGGGTCCAAAATTGAACTTTAGTACCGCGTTTCATCCACAAACAGATGGTCAGTTGGAAAGAGTAATCCAAATACTCGAAGATATGCTTAGATGCTGTGTTTTAGAATTTGAAGGCAGTTGGGAGAAATATCTATCTTTGGTTGAATTTGCCTACAATAACAGTTTTCAGTCAAGTATACAGATGGCACCGTACGAAGTCTTGTATGGTCGCAAGTGTCGAACTCCTTTATATTGGACCGAACTTAGTGAGAAATAGATTCACGGAGTTGATCTAGTTAAAGAAACTGAAAAGAAAGTAAAAGTAATTCGTGATTGCTTGAAAGTTGCTTCAGATCGCAAAAGTCATATGTAGATTTAAAAAGAAAAGAGATTGAATTCCAAGTAGGTGATAAAGTGTTCTTGAAGGTGTCACCATGGAAGAAGATTCTGAGATTTAGCCGAAAAGGCAAGTTGAGTCCGCGTTTTATTGTGTCGTACGAGATTACTAAGAGAATTGGACCAGTGGCATATCGGTTGGCCTTACGGGCAGAGTTAGAAAGAATTCATAACGTGTTTCATGTATCAATGTTGCGACGTTATCATTCTGATCCTTCACATGTGATTTCTCCAACAGAAATTGAGATTCGATCGGACTTGACCTATGATGAGGAACCGATTAAGATTTTGGCTCGAGAAGTAAAACAGTTGAGAAAGAAAAGTATAGCTTTAGTGAAAGTGTTATGGCAAAGACATGGAGTAGAAGAAGCTATGTGGGAACCGGAGGAAGCCAGGAGAAAACAGTACCCAAATCTTTTTACCGGTAAGATTTTCAGAGACGAAAATCCCTAAAGGGGGGAGAGTTCTAATAGCCCGATTTAGGGCCAAAACGGAATAGTGGTTTCGAAACCATGAATCTGAGGTTGAAAGAAATTATTTTGATTACGTTTTAGTGTTTATATTATGATTTCATAATTGTGTGAAAATTTTGTTGCAAAATTTTATCGATTGGGTGTTTAATTTGATATTTAGGACTAAATTGAAATAGGTAAAAAAATGTGTGTTCTAGTTCATAAAGTACTTGATTGAAATGGGGGTTTTAAGTAGAGGTCCTTAAATGGAAATTAGACCATTATACTTTTTATGGACAAAAATTAGGACATGGATGGAATTTTAAGAAAGTTTAGTAGTAAGGGCATTTTGGTCATTTGCATATTAAATGAAATAAAATAGGAAAAATAACACAAAAATGTGTTCATCTTCATTCAAGCTTGGCCGAAAATTACATGTTCTCCATAGCTAGGGTTTTTTCCCAAGCTTTCAAGCTCAATAGTAAGTGCATTCAAGCCCCGTTTTTAATGTTCTTTACATTTTTGAAATCCTCGTAGCTCGGTCTACCTATTTCTACCATTATCTCGAGCTAGGGTTTATGTTTAAAATTTTACCCATGAATGATATGCATGTATTTTGATGTTTGATGGTAGAATATGAATGTTTCAAGTCAGGAGAATGATCTTTTCTAAGCGATTTTTAGCGAAAACGAGCAAAACGGCATAATCGGTAAAAATACATATTGTTTATAACTATGTGTTAGAGTGAGAATTTAATGTTGTCATAGAAGGGAAAAATGATCAGCATGTCATAAAACATAATAATAAGGGATGAAATTAAATTCCCGAGCCTAGGGGAAAAATCGTAATTTTGTAAAAGTTAAGGGGCAAAAATGTAATTTTTCCATAATGTGATTTTTGGATTGAAATAAATCGTGTGAGTATTAAATGAGTTAAATGTGTTGTTATAGATCAAGAAAGGCGTGGAATCGATCTCGAACGGGGGAAGGAAAATGTTTTGGACTAAATTGCAAAATTTCTATATTTTGCACCGAGGTAAGTTTGTATGTAAATAATACATTAACTTCATTTACATTTTTATATTTCAGCCTATTATATGTATTTTAGCTAATTTTGAAACATAAATCGACTATTGGAGGAATGAAAATAAGTAATAGAGAGAGAAATCCCGATTTAACATTCGGAAAGATTAAATAATATAGATGGAGCGTAGCTAGGTCACATGTATGGTGCTGAGTGCACATCATGTGTACAAGAAAGCTACGAGATACTATGTAGTAGCTAGGTCACATGTGTGATATGGGATGTATCCCATGTAGACGAGAGAGCTACGGGAGAGATAAATGTAGCTAGGTCACATGTGTGATTCCAAGTGAAGGACACCATGTAGACAAGAGAGCTACGAGATAAATTGGATAGGTCACATGGGTGGTACTAAGTGTTCACCATGTGTACAAGAGAGCTGAATTATATGAAATATGATAGTGGGGCAGTGTGCTGAAACCATCAAGTGTCGAGGATTGATCCGAATTGTTCAACGGGATAATTTTACAGTGGCATTGTAATCATGGACTTATACTTGTGATGTATGAAATGTGGTGAAAATGAATTGTGATATGTATGCTAAGTGAGGTTAATACAAAGAAAGGGTGAAAGAGTGAATTTGTAATAATACTGTTTTGGACAGTAGCAGTGACGTAACTTTGAAAACTCACCAAAAATAGTATAAATTTAATTAGAGGCTGAATGAGATACGAAATTGAACCTCAATGAATCTATTTTCATATAAAAGAAACAGAGCAAGCAAAGGAACTCTATATTTTGAGATATTTAAATTTTGTGTGACTTGTTCAGATTGACTATGTGATCCCCTATTCTGACTTTGATAAATCATTAAAAATTGTAAAAAAATAATTAAGAAATATAGCTTATATTTATAGATTCCTTATTGAGTATAGTTTTAAATGGAACATATTTCATGGCTATTTGAATTGTGTATTGGGAGAAATTCAAATCTTGGTGAACAGAGGTCAGATCAGTCGAGCTGTATAACAAGGAAAACTTTAGATAATAAACTGTACTAATTGCCTGGACCAAAAATTCTAGAAAAAAATTAGTAAGAAGTTATATGAGTCTAGTTTTAGGAAAATTTTATGGATTTGAATTCGAGTTTTGTAACTCGAGTTATGATTTATTTAGTGAACATGACGCAGGAGAGACAGCTCAGTCAAAGTGGAGTAAATATTGAAATTAAAAGTAGATACACTTGAGTTAATGTGTAAATATATTAGATTATTTAATTATTATTTATATACTTACTTACTAAGTTATATAAGCTTACCTTCTTTTCTCTCTTTTTTCTTATAGTGTCGTCCGGCATTGCTCGGGAGTTAAGGATCGTTGAAGATCTGCCACACTATCAATACTTTTGGGTATTTGAAATAAATATTTCTTTTGAATTATGGCATGTATAGTAGGCTTCGTTATTTTGTTACGTGTCATAATTGCCTAGGTTTAAAATATTGGTTACATTATTTAACCAAATTATTTTGAATAAGCCATTGAATTTGGCTAATATTGTTCAAGACATATGTTATAATGATACATTATCTATTTGGATGACATATTTCTATTTCGGTTTTGTTTAATGATATATATTATGATCTGGTAATACCTCGTACCCTGTTTCGATGTGGAATACGGGTAAGGGGCGTTACAATACGTAGCTATCGAAATCAGAGTAGTACCAGCTATCAATTCTTTGCCAAATTCTACCTATCTAATTGGAGGTAATCCCGAAATTTTTTCAGGAAACACATCAGGAAACTCACAGATAACAAGTACAAATTCAACTTTCTTTTCTGACACTTTTGAATCAATCACATAAGCAAAGTAGGCTTCACAACCCTTTCTTACAATACTCAAAGCTTTAATCGTAGATATTACAGCAGGCAATCCATTCAAATCACTAGATTCAATTCTGACTATTTCATCATTCTTGCTTCTCAAATCAATAGTTTTCCATTTACAGTTCACCACAGCATCATGCAAAGTTAACCAATCCATTCCCAGAATAATATCAAACTCATAAAAAGGTAATAGCATCAAATTAGCCGGAAAACAATTGTCTCAAAACATTAACGGACAATTCCTGCAGACTTTATCAACCAAGACACATCTGCCTAGGGGGTTTGAAACTCTAACTACGAATTCAGTAGACTCTACAGACAAAGTCTTACTGTTAACTAAGTTCATACATATATACGAATGTGTTCATCCAGGATCGATCAAAGCAATCACACAAGTATCATAGAGATTAAATGTACCCGTAATCACATCTGGCGATGAAGCTTCCTCACAAGCTCGAATAGCATACGCTCTAGCAGGTGCATGAGCCTTAATCTAATAGCTGTGTCTTTCGTTCCTCTTTGACTACCGCTTACATTTCCCATATTTCTGGGAGGTCTACCACGAGAAACATTACCACTTGTCTCGGATTCTGAACATCATCTTCTCTAGCTAAATCTGGGCAGTCTTTAATAAAATGGTTTCTCAAACCACAACTATAACAAGCTTGATTATTACTTTTTCCCCAGCATTCACCAAAGTGTCGTCTTCCACATTGCTCACATTCAGGCCTTTCATTCTTTGCATTATAAACACTAGCAATAGACGTGGCTGAAGATTTGTAATTCAATTGCAATCTAACACAGTCTCTATTTGAATATCCCACACTAGCCTTTGAACAACTACTATCATCTCTAAACTTATTAGATCCAGATTGAAATGATTTGCCTGATGATCTCTTTCGTACATCTCTAGCTTCAAAATCAGCCTTTCTTTTCTCTTTTCCAAGATCTTCCGCTTTACATGCTCGTTCAACAAGCACCATGAATTCTTTGATTTCTAGAATACCAACTAGCAGATGAATATCCTCATTCAAACCATCTTCAAATCTCTTGCACATTATTGCTTCTGAAGATACACATTCATGGGCATATTGACTCAACCTTACAAATTCTCGCTCGTATTCTGTAACAGACATACGACCTTGTTTAAGCTCGAGAAACTCTTTAAGTTTCTGATCAATGAATCTCTGACTGATATATTTCTTCCGAAATTCAGATTGAAAGAAATCCCACGTAACTCGTTCACTCGGAACTATAGATATTAATTTTTTTCACCAATGATACACCGTATCTCTCAGAAGTGAAACGGCACATTTAACACATTTCTCAGGACTTAGAGACATCTTATCAAACACTCTTATTGTATTTTCCAACCAGAATTCGGCTCTTTCAGCATCATCATTCGTTGTAGCTCGGAACTCTTCAACCCCATACTTTCTAATCTTATCAACCGGTGGTCTACTGAACTGTACCAGATTCATTCGTGGCATATCAGGAGTTTGAGAAGGATTAACCGGGGGTGGAGGTTGTTGTACAGCCGGATTGGTTCTAATATATTGGGTGAACCAATCGTTCATCAACTGATAGAAGGCTTGCTTATCCTCACCATCACGACTACTCGTAGTTGGTCTAGAATCAGTTTGCACCGTCCCTTACGCGAGAGCAGGCGCATTGCTTTCAACATTGTCAGCTACAGCTCTATCGGGATCCATTTGCTATATAAAAGCACATTTCAATGTCAGGATTCATTACACAATCGCAGTTTCAGATATATGGCATGTATAGCTAGACTCACATATGCTATGGTAGTCCTAGAACCGACTAAACCATACCTCTGATACCAACCAAATGTAACCCCCTAACTTGTATCTATCACCTGACTAGGGTTAAGTGGCATTATCAAACATATCGAAACACTTCGCATTCATTTCACAAACATCATAGCATCATAGTCAAACATCAACATAAGTCCCTTCCTTAGGTCAATGAGACCTTAAACATGTATTAGAAAGAGGTCATGTAACACTCTGAACCTGACCCGTACGTTATGGCCGAACTCGGCGTGTCACATTGAAGTGTTTTATCGAAAAACGTGTTTTCATTGAAAACCCTTCTTAAAATAAAAGAAAAAACATCTTAAAAATAAACTCCTTTCAATCACTTGTTTGAAACATAAGATTTGATAAAATATGTCACTTAAAAATTTAGATGCAGAAATGTAGAAAAGACATACTATAGTTTAAGAAACCATGTTCAACTTCTTATAATTACAATGGAAATAATAATAGTAATTCAAGTAATAATAACATAATGGAAACCTTATTACAATCTGATCTGAACACACTTAAAAAGAAATAAAAACTTAAATGCTTAAAAAAAACCAAGTCCGAATTATCTTGCTAGCCGACCACCCAAAGTCCCTCCGAACATCGAACCTTCTATTGAGCATCACCTAAAAATAAAATAAAAGAGGGGGTGAGTTTTTGCAAACTCAGTGTGTACAACCCTCGATGAAAAACAAGCATTCAAAGAGAAATCATCAAACATGCAATGCAATCCCATCCAAATTATCCATCCGTTACACACCAGCTCCGTCCCCCGTCACACCATATGGGGATATAAATATTGTCCCACCCAGCCTACACACCAATGGTAGCCTGGTTGCGGAACTACTTTCATTTTCATATTGGGCTTTAAAAGCTGTCGGTGGATCCACGATTGTCAGGCAACCATGCGATCCTCATATACTTCCTCCGTTCCATAGTTCCCACCCCATATGTAACCTAAGCAGAACATCATTTGTGTGCATGTCACATCCATAAAACTTACATTCAACACCTAGGGGTATTTTGGTCATTTTTGCCCTTAAGGCCATTTCCGTAATTTTTCTTTAATTATGGTTTTAACTTGACTTGACCCGTTAACAAGTCCTGTGAGCTAAGATGAACGAATACTATGCACCAGGTAGGATTCCAGAGAAGAGGAGGTGGGTCATTAAATACCAAGCTCTCCCTAGATCTAATCATAGACATGCATATACCCGTTGCCACACCATAACCCTTTGACATGTCCACGGTCGCACTATGGCCAAATCACAACCCAAGTCCACAGAATCGCCCGTGGGTCTCAGGCAACCTGTTGGTGTACCCCTTACGAGTGTTTGGACACTCGCAAAACTACCGTAGCCAAACTTTTGGCTTTTCGGCATTTTGACTTGTAAGCATTCCGGCATTTTGGCTTTTACCGATTCATAGTGTGTGTGCAGTGTATGTACACACCTGGTAAGCAAGCGTGCTGCAATTCCCTTAGTCACCAACCTACAATGATATCACCCCTCTATTAACCGTATGTTTAATCCATATTCTAGCCAAAAACCGAAACCTCACCTTAACCTTACCTTGAACACCAATCCTTAATAGCTTTCCTTGATCACGTACTCCCTAGATCTGCATTAATCTTACTCATTAAAACTAGAATATTAGTTGACTCGTATCCAACACAAGTCCTCTTACCTTAACTATGGACATTCGACCACTTTAGCCAATGGGAGAGGAATACTATCCAATACCGCAACACTAAGGAGCAATTCGGCAATGAGCTAAGATCCAAGATCCGATACTAATTCCCTACCACAGTTGATTAGAAAGAGTGAGGGAAAATATATGATACTTAGCAAAGAAAAATGATTGGAGGAGTAACACTTACACTAGATTCGGTCAAAGAGTATTCAGCCCTTGGGAGATTTGGCTTTTTGGCTTTTCAAACTTAGTATGGTGAATAAGGTTTATTCGGCACAGATTAAAGAATAAGAGTGGAAGAAGAAATTGGCTAAGTGAAACAAAGAAAATTGTGTAGAGAAGAATATAAATCAACAGGAAGAAAAGAAAGAAAAAAAATGGTTTTCGACTTTTTGGATTTTGAAAAGAAAAAGGGTTTTCAGTTGTTGGAGAAAAGGGTTTTTGGCAACAAGGTGAAGAAGAATTTCGGCAGTAGCCTGGCAACACTGTATTCGACCCCTATTTATAGCCCTTATAGCTGAATTTTCCATGCCAATTCCCAATTTGGCTCCATCACTTATCCCTTCTCATCTCCTCGTTTTCTCCCTGATAACCCCTTGATCCTTTCCTTAATTTTCTCTTCTGAACACTCCCCTTAGAGTCCATCTTCACGCCACTTCCATCCTTCTAGAAAACCAAAATTAAACTTTTAAAACACAAAACTAGGATTCGAACCTTGGACCTCCTTGCTAGCTACTAACTCCACCTCCCTGCACTCTAAGTGGCGTCACTTGGCCACTCTTCCACAAGGCTTTTTGATGCTATTTTCCCCCTATTTTTATTTAAAAGCCACCTACTTGCCAACCCTGATTCTTTTAATAATTAAACTATAATTTCATTTATTCCTAGGTTCGAACTCAAACCTTAATTAAGACCTACTATAATTATCACATGGCTAGGAATATAAAACACAATTTTTATAAAAAAAGAAAACAAAGAAAGTTAAGGATTTCAAGATTTTTGGGCTTCAGGATTTTTGGGGCGTTATAACTATACCCCCTAAAAGAAATTTCATCTTCGAAATTTCCAACTATTAGTACAGCTGCATAACAGAGACTACCACACCACACTCTCGTTGCGCACTCTTATTCCAAACTAAGTAAATAGCACATTATGGTTAAAGTACGTACCAATATTCGCCTCTAGAGCATATCCATCCTCTCGACGATGTGCTGCTTAGACCAATGCTGGCTGTCTCGCCTCAGTATGACCAGCACCTCTGTCCGGTGCTCCATGACCCAAGTCGTTTCCACCCCTAGTCTGACCATGGCCTCTGGGCGGCTGCTGACCACCCCTCGGTGGCTGTACAACACATCTACCCACGCCTAGCACCTGAGCTGGCATTCTAGGGCAATTCTTGATCCTATGCTCCATAGATCCACGAGCTAGACAGGCTCCCATCCTCTTCCAACACTCGCCTACATGACCTTTCCCACAATCAGCACAAGGTGGCACCCCTAGATTAACAGTAGGGGCACTTGCTCTAACTGACCCTTTATCTCTGGCCCCAGCCCTAGGCCTCTCTTCAACACCAGGAGTCTCAGCTTCCCTTTTATTCTTACCCCTTTCTTTTTCCCGATTTAGGCACTCAGAGCGCTTTACCTCCTCTGCTATCTTTGCTTTCTCTACCAACTCTTGGAAAATTCACTCCCTCTATGGAGCTATCAATACCCTAAGGCTATCTCTTAGTCCATCCTCAAACCTAATGCAATGTTCATAGTCCGTTGCCACCATAACTCTTGCATACCTACTAAGGCGTATAAATTCCGCTTTATACTCTGCCACCAATTTGTTTCCCTGTGTCAAGTTCAGGAACTCCTTCCTTTTCGCATCCACGTAACTCACACCTACATACTTCCCCTGAAATGCCGCCTTGAAGAACTCCCACGTGACCGCATAGGTTGGGTGCCCTCTTTCACTGTTAGCCAACACTGGTAAGCTTCTTCCCTAAGTAATGACACCATCCCTTTCAACTTTTGTTCAAGTGAACAGTCCAAATCCTCCATTATCCTTTTCATGGCCTCCAACCAATATTCAGCCACATTAGGAGACACACCAGCCATGCCCTTAAAGATCTCAGCCCCGTTCGATCGAAGTCGCTCCGGAATGGACCCCCGATTTTTGCTGCCATTATTGGGCCCAATGACCCTTTCTAAAATTCTCAGCATTGCCTGCGACAATGCATCTTCTCCCCATTTCTAGCCACAGGTCAGGCCGGAGCCTCTTCTACTCCAACATTAGCCATATGGCCCGATGCCGACGATTCAGCCCTAACACTTTCGCGGCCTCAGCCACGGCCCCTTACACCTCTTCTAGCACTCATCGTCGATTCGTGCATTATCTGGATTAAATTTTTTATGAAGTTTTAGTTAGTTTAATAATTAACCCGATGTTTTATGGAAGTAATTTAAGAGAAGATTATTTTCGAAAATCCTCTACAGCTTCAGGATCCTACGGGCTTCAGTTCCATTCTAACATAATCATCTAAAGTAGCCCTCTAACTATCTACTATATAATAATTTAAACAGGCTTAAGAACAAGAATACTTACTTGGTTCGACGTTGGAGACTCGGTGTGCCGCTTAGCAAGACTTTCTTTTTTCCAAAACATTGTGATTCAAAACATATATTTTTTAAGACACAAAAAAAACCAAGTAATAAGGCCCAATTCACAGCCTGAGTTTTACAACCTGGGCTCTGATACCACTAAATGCAACTCCCAAACCCGGCCCGAACGTTATGGCCGAACTCGGTGTGTCACATTGAAGTGTTTTAGCCAAAATCGTGTTTTCATTGAAAACCTTCTTAAAATAAAAAAAAACATCTTAAAAATAAACTCCTTTCAATCACTTATTTGAAACATAAGATTTGATGAAACATGTCACTTAAAAATTTAGTTGCGAAAACGTAGAAAAGACAAACTATAGTTTAAGAAACCATGTTCAACTTTTTATAATTACAATGAAAATAATAATAGTAATTCAAGTAATAATAACATAATGAAAACCTTATTATAATCTAATCTGAACACACTTAAAAAGAAATAAAAACTTAAATGTTTAAAAAAAACCAAGTCTGAATTATCTTGCTAGCCGGCCACCCAGAGTCCCTTCGAACATCGAACCTTCTACTGAGCATCACCTAAAAATAAAATAAAAGAGGGGGTCAGTTTTCGCAAACTCAGTGTATACAACCCTCGATGAAAAATAAGCATTCAAAGAGAAATCATCAAACATGTAATGCAATCCCATCCAACTTATCCATCTGCTACACACCAGCTCCGTCCCATGTCACACCATGTGGGGATATAAATATCGACCCACCCAGCCCACACACCAATGGTAGCCCAATTGTGGAACTACCTTCATTTACATATTGGGCTTTAAAAGCCGTTGGTGGATCCACGATTGTCAGGCAACCATGCGATCCTCAATACTTCCTTCGTTCCATAGTTCCCACCCCATATGCAACCTCAGCAGAACATCATTTGTATGCATGTCACATCCATAAAACTTACATTCAACACCTAGGGGTATTTTGGTCATTTTTACCCTTAGGGGCATTTCGGTAATTTTCCCTTAATTATGGTTTGCACTTACCTTGACCCGTTAACAAGTCCTGTGAGCTAAGATGAACGAATACTACGTACCAAGTAGGATTCTAGAGAAGAGGAGGTGGGTCATTAAGTACTGAGCTCTCCCTAGATCCAATCCTAGACATGCATATACCTGTTGGCACACCTTAACCCTTTGACTTGTCCATGGTCGCAATATGTTAATTAAGTCTTATGTAGTTATCATATATGTGACAGCCCAAAATTGACCCTAGTCGGGAAGTGGTTTTGGGACCGCTAAACCGAGTCATAAAAATAATTAACCGTCATAATTGATGCTCATTATATGTACAAGTGCATGTGTGAAAATTTCGTGTTTGAATTTTGTTTAATTGTAGGTGAATTTTAGTAAATAGGACTTATGTGAGAAAATTTTGAAATGTGATAGGTCAAAGCATAAGGATCTATTAGTGCATGAAATAAAAAGGGGGGACTTGCATGTCAATTTCCCCCCCTAATTAGTAGTGGCCGGCCATGATAAGCATGGTAGACCAAGTGTGATGGGCAAGAACATGTCATAAACATGTTGAGTTAGTGTTTCATGGGAAGTATGATAAAATAAGGAGCATGGGCATAAAATAATGAAAGGGAATATGATGAAAACAAAAAAAAAGTGTGTGGTTGTTCCCCCCCCATTTTGCCGAAACTAGAAAGAAAAAACAAAAAAAAAGTGTCCATCTTTCTTCATTTCCCTTGGCCGAATGTTCTAAGGAAGAAAGAAAAACAAGTTGTGTTCTTTGGTTCTTCTTGGCCGAATTGAAAGGAAGAAGAAGGGAGTGAAGCAATCGGTCATCTTAGGTCACTATTAAGGTAAGGAAGTTTGTACTAGCTTTTGAAATTTTAGTTGATATTGAGTGAGTTATCAAGTGATTTTTGTAAACCATGTTGAAATTTTGATTTTGGGGGTGAGTATGGTTTTCGGCTATAAAAGATTAATAAGGGTGATGATTGTGTTTCATGCTAAACTTAGATGAATAATGGTAGTTGCTTACATCTTGATATCTATGAGTTCCTTTCTTGGTTCTACCATAGACCCACGAAGTATATGTTTATTTGGTGTTGTTGGAGGTTTATGATAGAAGCTAATGAGTGAGAGTTTGATAGGTACTATGAGGTTAAACTTCATAAGATTGTAAGCTTGTAAGTTGGATGATGAAATTCATGCTTTGTGAAGGTAAATGGTGTAGAAGGAGCATTCGGCCATGAAAAAAAAAATAAAGGGAAATTTACGATGAATTAAGTTGGAAGCTATTATAATGTACTTGTGCATTCGGGTATGGGATGAAAATATATGAGATGGCTATAATCAGCCTTGTGATTCGGCTCTTGCATATATATATATTTGCACATGATGTCTTGGTATGGTACATATATATATCATCCCAAGGTATATGTTTATATATGGTGGTAGTTTAGTTATGGAGTAAATGATGGATGCGTATTGAGTTATAATATGTAATGCATTAGTTAGTAAAATGTATGCCATTTATGTGTGGTATTAAGTATATAATCGGCCTCAACATAGACATGCATATTCGGCCATAGGAAGAAGATTGGTGTTGCATGTATTCGGTTAGAGGCAAGCATATTGATGCTTTTGTCTTGGCTTAGAAAATTCGGCCAAGGGGGAAAATTAGCTAAAATGTTGAGTTTGATTCATGATTCCGTACATATGTGACTTTAATGTCTAATGTATAAATATGGGCTAAGTGCCTTGTGTTCCTCTTTTCGATGCTCAAATGATTAAATCAATTTATTTGTTTAATTAAGTTCAAGAGCAAAGGGGAACTAAATCCGATAAAGGGAAGGAAAAAGTGGTCGAATAGCTATCGGAATCGTTCGACAACATCCGAGGTAAGTTCTTGAGTAAAAGAGCTTAAATTATGATTTGATTAGATCATGTTTTAAGCAAATCAAAATCATGCTCTTTGTGTGTGGCTATTGAGCCGAAATTGCAAGAATGATAAGTGTCTTGTGTTTGAGTTTTGCTAACGAAAACGAAATACGAATGTGCCATGATTTATTGTTAAATGTGCATGGTTATTTGAATGATGTCCGGGCTAAGTCCTGAAGGCTTTGTGCTAAGTGACCATATCCGAACTAAGATCCGAAGGCATTTGTGCGAGTTACTAAATCCAGGTTAAGTCCCGAAGGCATTTGTGCGAGTTACTAAATCCGGGTTAAGTCCCGAAGGCATTTGTGCGAGTTACTATAACCGGGCTATGTCCCGAAGGCATTTGAACGAGTAGCTATATCCGGTTAAATTCCGAAGGTATGTGATTTGGGAATGAATGATCTTGCTGTAAAAATTTCAGTTAATACGCTTGAAACATCCCAACATTGAGGTATGTTTCGTATGTGCTTTGAATTAGTTGAGCCCTTACAAATAAGTATTCGCTCAGTTGATAAATGAGCTACCGGCCTTTGGCTAAGTTGATCTTTGTGTATGAATAAAAGGGTTGGTAATGTGAAGTAAGTATGATATTGAAAATTTGTGCATATGAAATTATCCGTTTAGCTATATGAATGCTATACTTTTGTTGTGCTGGAATCCCTTGCTCAAAACTTACTAAGCATAAATTGCTTACTCCGTTTCTTTGATTCTCTGTTTTATAGATTTTGGTTCTTCAGCTATCGGACTCGGGATTTTGAAGTCGAAGTCGCCCACACTATCAAAGCCCCCTTTTGGTACAATTTTGGTTGAACTTCGAAATGGCATGTATAGGACTACCCTTTTTGTTGTGGGTCATGGACCCTTTGGACTTGTATAATTTTGGATAGCCATGCGAAAATGGCTTATATATGTTTGAGCATAATGTTATCATCATTTGGTATGGATATGGTTATTGAGAGGTGTGGATATGCTTAACAAGGATTGGCCATGGGAATGGTTAATCACTATCATAATTTGTGCTATTTATGCTAAAAGGGCTAGTTGAATCATGGAAACTATGAAATAGGTAAAGTCTACCTTAAAGGCAGATGCTGACAGCAGCAGTGATGTAGATTTGGAAAATCACTAAAAATAGTAGGAATGGAATTAAATAGTGAATAAATTATGTAAACGAACCTTGATGAATCTATTTTCATAGGAAAGTAACGAAACAATCATATGGACAGTATGTTAAGAGATATTCAGGTTCTCGTGAGACAGGGCCAGAACGGTTTCTGGATTTCCTATTCCGACTTTGGAAATTCATTATAAATTACCCAGAGACAATTAGGAGTCATGCCATATATGTATAGATTCCTCTCTGAGTCTAGTTTCTATAGAAATAAACGGCATCAGTATTGAAGCTCTGTCCAGGGAGATATCCAAGTCGTAATGTGCAAAGGTCAGTGTAGTTGATCCCTGTAACATGGGAGACTTTGACTAATAAACTGTACTAATTGGCCCGACCAAAAATTCTAGAAAAAATATGTAGATGGGCATATGAGTCTAGTTTCAGGGAAAAATTACGAAACTGATTTTTGAGTTGTGAAACTCAAGATATAATTTTTAAGGTGACAGTAACGCAGTTAGCCAACTGCCTGGAAAAAATTTTAAAATGGATTGTGCAAAGAAGTGATTTAAGTCTGCAAACCTCTCGTGTCCGACTCCGGCGACAGACTCGGGTACGGGGTGTTACAATATAGTAGGCCCAAAACCCCTTACAATGCCCAAACAAATTGACATACCTGTATCTGGCCCATTAAACCCAATCATATTCATATGGCCCATTAGGCCCAAACCACCTATATATGGCCCATCAGGCCCAAATCACATTTATATGGCCCGTTAAGCCCAGTCACATTCATATTCATGCTCACATACAAATTCCAATCACATAGCATCATTATTCAGTTTTTGCCTATTATGGGCCCAACAGCCCTTGGGGCCCATTTAGCCCATTCTGGCCCGTCTGGCCAAATCACAACCCAAGTCCATGGAATCACCGGTGGGTCTCAGGCAACCTATTGGTCTTCCCCTTACGAGTGTTTGCACTCTCGCAAGACTACCGTAGCCAAATTTTTGGCTTCTCGGCATTTCAGCTTTTGTCGATTCATAGTATGTGTAAAGTGTATTTACAGTGTATGTACACACCTGGTAAGCAAGCGTGCCACGATTCCCTTTGTCACCAACCTACAATGATATCACCATTCCATTAATCGTATGTTTAATCCATATTCTACCCAAAAATCGAAACCTCACCTTAACCTTACCTTGAACACCAATTCTTAATAGCTTTCCTTGATCACGTACTCCCTAGATCTGTATTAATCTTACTCATTAAAACCAGAATATTAGATGACTCGTATCCAACACAATTCCTCTTACCTTAACTATGGACATTCGGCCACCTTAGCCAATGGGAGAGGAATACTTACCAATACCGCAACACCTAGGGAGCAATTCGGTAATGAGCTAAGATCCAAGATCCGATACTAATTCCCTACCATAGTTGATTAGAAAGAGTGAGGGACAATATACGATACTTAACAAATAAAACCGATTGGAAGAGTAATACTTACACTAGATTCAGTCAAAGAGTATTCAGCCCTTGGGAGATTCGGCTTTTTGGCTTTTCAAACTTAGTATGGTGAATAATATTTATTCGGTACAGATTAAAGAATAAGAGTAGAAGAAGAAATCGGCTAAGTGAAACAAAGAAAACTGTGTAGAGAAGAATCGAAATTGGCAAGAAGAAAAGAAAGAAAAAAATGGTTTTCAACTTTTTGGATTTTGAAAAGAAAAAGGGTTTTCGGCTTTTGGAGAAAGGGGTTTCTGGCAACAAGGTGAAGAAGAATTTTGGTAGTAGCCTGGCAACCCTGTGTTCGACCCTTATTTATAGCCTTTATAGCTGAATTTTCCATGCCCAATTCCCAATTCGGCTCCATCACTTCTCCCTTCTCATCTCCTTGTTTTTCTCCCTGATAACCCCTTGATCCTTTCCTTAATTTTTTCTTCTGAACACTCCCCTTAGGGTCCATCTTCACTCCACTTCCATCCTTCTAGAAGGCCAAAATTAAACTTCTAAAACACAAAACTAGGATTTGAACCTTAGACCTTATTGCTAGCTACTAACGCCACCTCCCCGCACTTTAAGTGGCATCACATAGCCACTCTTCCACAAGGCTTTTTGATGCTATTTTTCCCCTATTTTTATTTAAAAGCCCACCTACTTGTCAACCCTGATTCTTTTAATAATTAAACTATAATTTCATTTATTCCTAGGTTCAAACTCAAACCTTAATTAAGACTTACTATAATTATCACATGGCTAGGAACATAAAACACAATTTTTATCAAAATCGAAAACAAAGAAAGTTCGGGATTTTTGGATTTTTGGGTTTTAGGATTTTTGAGGCGTTACAGGTCGGGACTAAACAAAACATGTTCACCACTTTCAACACCTAGAGAATTTTTCTTTTCTTTTAAGGTCATACGCCTGTATGACCAGGCCGTGTACCTTACACGGGAATCTAACACACCCATGTGAACCAGCCGTCCCAAAACAGAGCAAGCATACTGACTTTCACCCACGGCCAATAGACACGCCCGTGTGCTATGGCCGTGTGATACTTAGCTAGCTACTGACTTATGCCCACAGCCAAGCCGTGTGATTTTTAAGAGGTTACTACCAAACAAACACGGCCACAAATCACGCTCGTGGCCTGTGACCGTGTGGCACAATGCAGGCTTGGTTTAAGCCAAATTGCCACCCCTTTTGGGGTCAACCTACAAGCATAGAAACAAGCATATATGTACAATCCAATTTCTCATGCTAAAACACATACATCATTCATGCAATAATATTGTCAACCATTTATATACTTATAACCTTACCTATTTATACTAAAACATAATGTAAAATTATATCAAAAACATCATTCATTCTTATACCAAGAACTCAACCATAAGTTCAAACACAAATTAGCTAAATCACATAGCTAAATATATATACATCACAAAATATACTCCCAACTACTAGCCTATACATGCCATACTTCAAATATTTACATTTTAAAAAGTACCAAAATGAGATCGATAGTGTGGTGACAATCCTCGACTATCCCCGAGCCTTCAGTAGCTACGATAACTGTAAAACAGACAGTAATCACACAGAGTAAGCTTTCAAAAGCTTAGTAAGCTCGTACTCAATTCATTCATAGTATATGAACATAAAATGATAACCTATGAGTATTTGCACAATTTCAATCCATATAACTATATCATCTCGATGAGATTCATATACATAACATTATCTACCACTTAGGCATTATACATACCTGAAGCTTCCCGTACTTATTCACTTTTGTACTTATCTCATGTTGAATGTTATAAGACTTTCCATAAGTTATTCGTATTTTATACATCAGCACACTTAGTGCTATAAGGTTAGCCGAAACTAAATATTTCCTCACACTTAGTACCATCTCAAATAACCGAGACTAATTCAGTATCGAGCACTTAGAGCCTCAAATAGCCAAAGCTAGTTAAATCGCACACTTAGTGCCCAAGCAAGTTTAAATCGCACACTTAGTGCCAAATCTTCCGTTTCATCACGATATTATCCAATTCAATTATATACAACCTATGTATTATAAAGACATCAAAACATACCTAACATCATATTTTAAGTACGAACTTACATCGTACTCAGAATTTGTTGACTCAGACTATCTACTCGATAACCTTCAAATTTCCTCGATCTAAGTCCGAATTCCTCCTTTCTTGATCTATAGGTTTTCAAAATTAACCCTTTTATTCACCAATTAATACAATTCCATCTATAAACACATATTTAGGGCATTTTACAATTTAGCCCTCATATTTTCACATTTTGATGCTTTAGTCCTTAATTCACAAAATCACAAAATACACATAATTTGCATATACTTATGCTTGGCTGAATTCTTCTAGTACTCATACTAGTCCACTCATTTCATTTATTTCACATTTTAGTCCCTCAAAATAACATTTTCACAAATTAGCCTAATTTACTCAAATCCAACTAAAATCCAAAGACAAAACATGTAAACTCAACATTGAGCTTTCATATTTCACCATTTAACAACACAAAAATCATGAATTCATCCATGACACATTTTCAAATCATCAAAAAAATCAGAAATTGAGGCATGGGCTTTATAGTACACTTAGCAACGATCACAAAAACATATAAATTATCAAAAATCAAAGCAAAAACATACCTCAATCAAGGAATACAATGGCCGAACCCTAGGTGTTCTTTTTCTTTTATTTTCTTTGTATTTTTAGTTAAGAATGAACATAAAATGATCCATTTACATGCATTTGTTTTTATTATTATTAACATAAAATGTAAATGAGCATTTTGCCCTTTCATTTAACCATTAAAAATTCACTTTACACATGCCCTTTTATGTCCATTCAAATCTCTAATGGTCAAATAACCACATAAGGACCTTTACTCTAGAAAGCCAACTCAAATAAGCACTTAAACATCTAGCACACAACTTTTATATATTATGCAATTAGGTCCTTTTTGTAAATTAAGCACACAAACAGTTAAATTTTCACATGATACTTTCACACATGTCAATTCACTTATCAAATACATGAAAATTAATATTAAAATATTTTTCTAGATCAAATTTGTGGTCCTGAAACCACTATTTTGACTAGGGTCAAAACCGAGCTATTATAATGACGAATGACATATTGCATGGGGATGGGTTTATTATGATTGAAGGAAGTTTACTATACTAGCAGCTCTATTGCAATTACTGTTTAGTGCCGCAACGGTACTATATTTTGGAGTGTAGGGATGGGTGGGTTGATTTTATCCCCACATAGAGTGTAGGGCTGGACGGAGTGGAGTGTAGAGGCTGACTGGGTAGGATTTCTGTTTGCATTTTGTACTGATTCTGTTACTGAATTGGGCTAAGGCCCATACTGATACTGTTACTGAATTGGGTTAAGGCCCACACTGTTACTGCTACTGAATGGGTAAAAGGCCCTAACTGAGATTAGATTGATACTGAAACGGGATTAGGCTGAGACTGTATTTGCATAATACATGTTTGACTGCTTTTTTTTTGGGATTACACACTGAGTTTCATAAACTCACCCTTTTACTTATCTGCGCAGGTAATCCTTAGGTGGATCGGTGCTGCAGGGGACTCGAGTATGGCCACACATCTACTCATGCCTCTTTATTGGATTTTTAATTTATAAGTAATTTAGATTTGGGTATTTCTACGTAATAAGACCTCTTTAAAGTTTTAACTTTTAATTTGGGATTTTTACTTGCATTGATATAAATGGTTAGATGTAGGAAAAAGGCGAGTTTCAAAAAGATAAATGTTTTTCAAAACACCACGTTTACGCAACATAGTTTAAAAGCTTCCTCAACAAACAATTTTTCTAAAAGTAACATCAATTTAAAATGATTATCATTTTGAAAAACAACTTGAGTTTTAACAATGAACGAGGCATTCTAAATCTTTGTTTATAACACAAAGAGGTTTTAATATAGGACAAATTCTTCAACAAAATCAGGTTTTTCAAAAAACACTTTAATGAGACATCGCCAGATTTGGCCATAACGTCTAAGACAGGTTTGGGTGTTATAAAAAGTGTCACCATGGAAAATGGTTTTAAGGTTTGGCAAGAAAGGAAAGTTTAGTCCTCGTTTTATAGGGCTATATCAGATCACCCAGAGAATAGGGCTAGTTGCTTATCGATTGGCTTTACCATCAGGGTTGGAAAGGATTCATGATGTATTTCATGTGTCTATGTTATGCCACTATAGATAAGATCCTTCACATGTAATTTCACCGACAGAGGTTGAGATTCAGCCAGATATGACTTATGGTGAAGAACTGGATAAGATTTTTGCTCGAGAGTTGAAACAGATGAGGAATAAAAGCATTGCTTTGGTGAAAGTGTTCTGGAAAAGACACAGAGTTAAACAGGGTACTTGGGAGCCTGAGGAGGCCATAAGGAAACAATACCCAAACCTTTTCATCGGTAAGATTTTTTGGGACAAGAATCCTTAAAGGGGGAGAGTAGTAACATCCCAAATTAGGGTCTAGTTAGAACAGTGGTTTTTAGACCACGAATTTGAAATATAAATAATTATTTTATGATTATTCGATGGTCTATGACATGATTTCATGTTTGTGTGAAATTTTCATGAAGAAATTCTATACCTAAAATGTCAAATTTGACTTCAGGGACCAAATTGAATAAGTTTTAAAACTTGTGTTTAATATTTAAGCTTGAAATTGCATTGGATTATTAATTAAAGGTCCTTAGATGGAAATTTGACTAAGTTCTAAGATTTTTGACAAAAATGGGCATGAATAGGAAAAACTTTGAAAGAAAAGGCCTTAAGGGTATTTTTGTCTTTTGAAAAATAAAAGAATAAAAAGGGAAAAAGAAAGTAAAAATGATGTCCATCTTCTCTAAGGGTGCTGAAATTTTCATGGGACTCTATAGCTAGGGTTTTTAACATTTCAAGCTTGATTGTAAATGCTCCCAAGCCCTGTTTTTAATGTTCTTTACATTTTTGAAGTTGCCATCAACCAATCTGGCTATTTCTACCATTATTTTGAGCTAGGGTTCATGTATGAAATTTGACCCATGTGTGAAATCATTGTATTTTGATGTTTAATGGAGGAATATGAATGTTTGATGTGTGATAAACATCTTTTGCTAAGTGATTTTTAGTGAAAACACCTAAAAAGGACTTGTTTGTAAAATGTGTAAAAATGAGAATAGAAATGTGAAATAAAGGAAAATGTGGGTTGATATGAATTAGAATATGAATCAGTTAGGCTTGGGTAACCAAGAAAGTGAAAAGTTAAGGGTAAAAAGGTAAATTTACCAAAGTATGTGTTATGGATCGATATGAGTACTGTATATATATAACAAGTTGAATTTGGTATTATAGATCAAGAAAAACGTGACTCAGGTCTTGATTAGGGGAAAAATAAGGTTTACAAGGATTAGGCTTGTTTCTATCATTTTTGTACCGAGGTAAGTTCATTTGTAAATAATGCAACATGTACCATACTTTAAATGCTTTAATATTGCATGTATGGTAAGTTCATATAAAATGTTATGTCATATTTCTATTACTTTGATATCAATTAAATGTTAATACTTTATTATTATTATGAGTATGCTTGATTATTCCATAAGTATGTGATTGGTGCGATAAGCATTGAAATCAACGTTAGGAGCAAGTTCGACAGAAATGTGATATCGAAGAATCTCGTTTAAACCTTAGGAATAGTTTAGGATACAAATGACATGCCACTAGGAATTATGTAATCTGAACTCATTGAGTTATGGTCTGAGTTCGTGATATATGTGACACATGTTTTGGCGTCCGGGTACTGGTCGCATATATGTTATGGATGGCGAGGTAGCCTAGGATGTGTCGCGGATACCTGGCAGCCTTCGTGAGCAGACCTGTGAGTAGCTTGCAAACAAGCAACATGTGATCTGAGGTATGAAGTAACATTGGCTACATATAAGGCACTTAGGTGCAAACTTCTAATGTACCCGATAGTATTCCGAGTGTTCAATAGGTAGTCCAAAGAAGTTCTATGAGTAATCATAATGATTGCATCAAAACATGAAAGTAAGTTATAATGTGCAAGTATGCACAGGTATGTACACCGAACTCATGTGAATGACATGAAATTTGATGAGCACGTAGTAAGAACATGTATTTATATATGTGAGAAATAAGTTTATGAGAATTGATAAAATGCAAGATTATGTTTGTTATGTTAAATGCATGATTTAAGCTTGTTTAAGTTTCCTTTTATTTGCATGTAACCTTACTAAGCTTTATGCTTACCCCCTTTCTTTTCCTTCTCTTATAGTTTCACCAAGCTAGCTTGGGGATTGGAGAACGTCGGAGACTCAATCACACTATCAATTGAACATTTAGGTATAGTTAGCTTTATCATTTTGGATATGGCATGTATAGGGACTTGACCTTTTTGTTATGTGTCATATTGATTAGCCAATGTGTTGGCTCATGATGTTATTATGATTATTTTGTATATGGCCATGAGAGGTGGCTCATATTGATTATTTTGGGTTGTAACCTTAGTTATTGATGCATGCATGGAAATGTGCTTATGCTTTAATGTGGTTATGGTTGCTTATGGTTAATGAGTGTGATGGATGGCATGTATGTTTGGTATATGAAATATGATTAATGTGATGGATGGCAACTGTATAACTTGAAAGTAGGTTAGTGAAGATGATAGACAAATATGATATTGGTGTGAAATGCCATATGAAAGCATGATATTTGAATAGGTGATATGTTGACATTACCAAGACATAATTTAACCATGAATGTGAATACTTGAGTAATCAAATGTGCCATGTTGCATGCCATGAAGCGAGTCTAAATATGTGAGTGCTCAAGGGTGGCAAATGGCTTGGAAAATAGCCTAGAAATTGTCCACATGGTTAGACACACGGGAATGTATCTAGGCCATGTGTGACACACGATCTACTCCATGGGCGTGTGATCTAGCCGTGTTTCCCCTGCACCCTAATTATGCAAAATAGAATATCCAGTAGTAAACACACGGGCAAAGACACGGTAGTGTGTCTCAACCGTGTGAAGGACACAGCCTTAGGACATGGGCATGTGCCCAGGCCGTGTGAAGTCTACACTTAATTTTTGGAAAATAGACTAGAAATTGTCCACACGGTTAGACACACAGGCATGTGTCTAGGCCGTGTTTGACCCACGGTCTACTCCATGGGTGTGTGATCCAGTCGTGTGTCTCTGTATCCTAATTATGCAAAATAGAATGCCCAGTAGTAAGCACACGAGTAAAGACACGACAGTGTGTCTCAGCCATGTGAAGGATATGACCTTAGGACATGGGCGTATGCCCAGGCCATGTGAAGTCTGCACTTAAATTTTGGAATTTAATTCACCACATAGCCTAAGCACACGAGCGTGTGACTTGGCCGTGTGACCTTATTTGGTTGGTGATGGCATAAATAGAGAGTTACATGGACTGAGGACATGGGCGTGTCCCAAGCCACATGGGCGTGGGTGACCACACAACCTACCCACACGGGCGTGTGAATATCTAAAACAAGAAAATTTTCTAAGTGTTAGAAAGGTTCTGAAGGTTCTCGATTTAGTCTCAAACAACTTTTGATGTATGTTTCAGGTCTTGTAGACCTTCTTAAGGGAAAATTTGCATGTGATTGAAAAGTTTTAATTGTGGATGAAACCTTACAGCTCGATTATGTATGTTTATTTACGTTTAAGTCTGGTAATGCCTCGAACCTTGTCCTGGCTTTAGATACAAGTAAGGGGTGTTACAATACTAATTAAATTAAACATATCAACATCACAATTATTCATAGACATGTTCATAACAACAATAATAAAATTAAAAGGATAAGGAACAAGAATCAAATCTGGAGTTTATCTGAGGCTTGGCTAGTTTGCTCTACTCCTCATTCTCTCCTTATTCTTCTTGAACTAAGACTTACATTGAAGGATTCTTCTTCAAAAGGTGAAATCGGCAAGGGAATGGGGAAGAAAATGAAGAACAATGGAAGGGGATTTGAAGAGAGAAAGTGAGAGAGAAGTGAAAAGATGAGAGGTTTTGAGATGTGTTTGAAATGAGAAGCCAATGGGGTATTTATAAGTTGAGATGGTTGCTAAAAATATCAAAAACCATGGCCGGCTAAACATGTGGCAAGTTTGAAGGTTTCAAACTTGCTATTTTAAGGTAGGGGCAAATCTAGGAAGGCATGATAAGTGGAGGGATTTGAATGCAAATTCAAGGAGTCTTCAAGGGTTGTTTTGCAGGCCAAATAATAATCTAAAAAAGCTGATTGGGTCAACATGTGGGATAATTTTGGGCAGCCCAGTGCTCGGTTGGATTGATTTTCTCGGTTCAACTCAACTGGCCTTTTTTCATAATTTATTAATAATAATTAATTAACCCAAAATAAATTAGATTAAAATTAAAATTAATTATATTATGAATTAATATTCATAATTTGGACCGACTTTAGTTGAAAAGTTAATTTGCCTCGATGCTTCAAAAATCACTTCTTGATTTTGCACTTTTAATAGTGTCTGCCAAGCCATTTTTTGCCTTTTTGTGCAAATCTGTTGAAAATAATCAAAATTTATTATAAAATTAATTAAAATTCAACATGTTAATAATTTAAAATAAATTTAATTAATTTATAATTATTATATATTTTTCGACAAGAATTTTACTAAAACTACATGAATTTGAGTTAAAAAGGGCATGAAAAAGTGTGTATATTTTCGTGTTTCCAAAGACCCCCAAGATCAACACTCCCTGAGATATTGAATATCCTCTTCTGGGTATCACAAAATCACCTTCATCATAGGGAAAAACTTGGACAAAAAGGGTAACCTTTGTCTACATGACTTACCAATTATGTGTAAGGACAATTTTGGCATAAAAAGTCACCAGAACACCTTTGAAAATAGCCAAAAATTGTTGAGGAGGAGAGAGACACATTTTTAGCTTATTTTTAAGTTAGTTTTTCTCTGCACTTTTGATGGGCATTGAAACCACCAAAAATAATTCTAAATAGTAGTAAAGAGTGGTAGTAGGGTCAAATCCACCGGGATTGGATGTTATAATCAACTTTTGCATTTATTGTAACAGCTCGGTTTAGACCCTTGTCGGAATAGTGGTTTTGGGACCAAAAATTTGAGTCAAAAAAATATTTTAATATTATTTTCTGTGTTTACAGTATGTGTTTAATCATGTGTGAAAGTTTTGTGTGGAAATTTTATTGATTGTGTGCTTAATTTTGAAAAAGGACCTAATCACGTAAAATGTAAAATCTGCCTTCTAATTGTTAAAGTGCCTATTTGCTATGTATTTATAAATGAGAGGTCCTTATGTTGATATTTTACTATTAAATTAAGGTATGGACATGAGATAGTGGAATTATAATGAAAATAATAAGGCTAAATATGTAAATGGCTTATTAATGTTTATTATTTAAAAAATACATAACATTAAGCCATTATCATCCATGGTTGCCGAAAATTGAAGAAGAAAAGAAAGGAAAAAGAGTTTTAGGGTTTCGATTGGAAGAATTTTGATTAAAGTATGAGTTTTGCTCGGTTTTTTTATGATTTCTACGTTTTTGTGATCATTGTTATGTGATCAAGCTAGCCCATGCTTAAATTCATGAAATTTTTGATAATTTGGTGAGATGCCATTGATGAATTCATGAGTTTTGTGATGTTAAATGGTGAAATATGAAAGCTTAGTGCTTGATATACATGTTTTGTAAAGTGATTTTGAGTAAAAATGTATATTATGGACTAATTTGTGAAAATGAGAAATTGAGGGGCTAAAATGTGAAATAAATGATAAATATGGGCTGATAGGGACCATAGGAAAATTCGACTAAGGCATGGTTTTGATGAATTCTGTATATTTGGTGTTCTGTGTAATAAGGACTAAAATGTCAAAATGTGTAATTTTAGGGGCTAAAGTAAAAAAATGCCAAAAGATGTGTTTGTGTATTAAATTTAATGTGTTGGTGATTAAATGAGTTAATTTTGAATACATATAGATCAAGAAAAGAGGAATTCAGACCTAGATCGAGGCAAAAACAAAGTGCTCGATTGATCGACTAATATCGTCGTTTTTACGTCTGAGGTAAGTTCGTGTATAATACATATTGTTTGTATAATGTTTGTATGTGATGAAATAAATAGAAATGAGATTAAGAAGTTGGAGTATGTGAAATGTGAATTGAATTTGAGGCACTAAGTGTGCGAGAAATGAAATAGCTATGGCTATTAAAAGTGGCACTGAGTGTGCTAGAATATAAAAGCGATGGCTAAATAAGTGACACTAAGTGTGCGATACCTATATAAGTTCGATTTAATGAAATGGCACTAAGTGTGCGATAATATTATAGCTTCGGCTAATTAATTAGCACTAAGTGTGTGAGTTCAAAAAACGTCTAAAGATGATTGAATGTCATTGTGCATTGAGCATTGAAGGGATAAATGTGATAGGTAAGAATGTGATGGTACAGGTATGTACAGAACCTATGTGGTTGATGATATTGTGTATGATACAGATGAGAGACTATGTAAATGAATTATGAGATGAGTTACATTGTATAGTATTGTGAATGCTTATCATATGCTTAAGGATGTAGTATAATAGTAAGATATAGCTTTGAATAATTATGAGTAATATTAAATGTTAGTTAAGAGATTGAATTAGTGGATTGATGAGTTAAATGTATTATAACATGAACTTATCTGTAAGCTTACTGTGTGAAATGTTCTCTATTTTACAGTGTTATAAAGCTAGCTCGGATTTGGGGATTGTCATTGACATCAATCACACTATCAGACATCTATTTTGGTACCATTTTGAGAGTTGTATATACGGTATATGGCATGTATAGGCTAGAAGTATTTTAGTATGTTTTGTGAGGTGAATATCTAGCCATGAGATTTGGCTTGTAAATGTTGGTATGTATGGCCTTGTAAGTTGGCCTATATGATGTGTTTGACAGGTAAATCATATGATGTATATAATGTTCATGTGATGGTTTGAATATAGAATATTGAATTGGAAAGTTTGAGGTATGAAGTATGTGATAAAATGATGAATTTATGTATTTGAAACTTATGTAAGTTGAGATGAATTTAGTACATTGATTAGGTATGTTTTGGTTGTGAAATTGAGTAGTGAATTACATGGTATTTGAATGGCATGAAATGTATACAAAATGGTTGAATTGGTTGCCTTTAAATACATTAACTCAGAATAACAAAAATACCCCGACTGGAAGCACTAACTTTAATTAACTTACTCGGGAAAAGAAATCTAGATACTGGAATCATCATATTGCTAAAATCAAACAGGAAACATAGTCATAATTGACGTAGTCATCATAAGCAAAAGAATACACTTTAGGTACAAACCATGATTAATAATTTATGGAATAAATATGGCAAGAAAACCTATATAAAGAAGACCAGGATAGAGATATCTATGATAAAGAAATTCCATGTTTTAGAAATCCAAAATACATTGTCAAAATGAAAGATCCAGAACAAAGCTCATAAGAAAAATATGAAGGATCTCGATAATTCCTCAGAGAAAAGAAGTCTGGAAGAATACATCCTTCCAACTCACTGGAAGTAAATGCAACAAGAATGATATACCTTCCCATATATGTATCTAACAGAACATCGATTAGAAGAAACATAATTATACCATCATGTGTACTTTTTCATAAAGTTTCAATAGATGAAACGCAACAGAATGTTAGAGGGGAATGGAGCAATATAGATTATATATACCAGTTAGGCTACCAATACTTTTGTCTATGCATCATGATTAGAAATCATTTCCATAAAATAAAGGTTTTATCAGAAGAGTAAAGGCCATAGGAACAATGTCAAGAACAATTACACATATAGAATACCTCAAAAGAGACTGTCAAAATCTGTTCAGCTGTAATTGTCACACTCAATGTCTTACCTTTCAAATATTATTCCTTCAACTATTTCTTTATCACTAATCCTGTATTATTCCTTTCACTGAAGAAAGTAAGTTCAGAAGGAATTCCGATTACTACATTCTTTCGACATGGTGTCTGAATCAGTCGGTTTACCAAATTTAATTTCTTCTCTCAATATGATATTTCGTAAACCGAATAATCTTTAAATCAACCTAATACCTTTCGAGTTTTGTCTTTACTTATCAACTCATTCTCAAACTCTGACCATAATTACAATTATTCTACTGCTGAACTCTTTTGGTCTTGTACTCGTGAGCTTATTTCAGCACAAATCTCATGAAATCCTTTATAAACACCACTCTGGTAAAGGGGTGGGGTCGTAAGATCCCTGACTCGTCTCTCATACACATATACATATAACACTATTTCATCATTATGGTAACATTCTCACAAGAATATCATTCACTTCAGGTAAACTATTATTCACATTTGTATGACAAGAATTTTCCAATTATTTATTTAAACTAGTGCATCTATGCATGCATTCTACATATTCAGGATAACTTTACTTATCACATTCATTCTATCCAACAATTCATGCACATAGCATCTTATAAGGGCCAAACAAACATGGATAAGTGTATCACAATCTAAGCTCTCATCTAGCACATCTTCATATACTTACCATTATAACCATATAACTTAATTCAATCAATCTAGCATATTTACTTGAGCTATGCGAGTTTTCCGATCATACTTATTCAAATAAGCATATGTAGACATTTATTCCATCAATATTTTTGATAAGTTACTCAAACACATGCATTCATTCAAATAAATCAATCATATACATCATGGAATTATTGATTAAACATAGGTAAACTCATCATAATATAATCCTTTATTCATACCTTTGTGGATTTCTATTTATCACATTTACTTAATAAAGTAAGTCAAGTGTACAACATCATATAAGCATCAAACCAACATAAGTATTCATCGCAACATGAATTTCCATCTCACATGTTATCATGTATATCATGAACTTTTATTCATAATTTTCTGAGACAAGGCTTATCATGACTATACTTTATCCGAATACCTTAGTATCACATTTAACATGGTCGGTGTAGCTCGGTTGGAGAGTACCTCTGTCCAAACAAGATGGTTCTCATTCGCGTTTGGAGACATCACACTATCATAGATTGGTGGCATGTATAGCTAGACTCTCATTCATGCTAGGTTAGTTCGAGAACCGACTAAATCATAGCTCTGATACTACTAAATGTAACACCCCTTACCCGTATCCGACGCTGGGACAGGGTACGAAGCATTACCGGACTTAAACGTACACAATTTTATAAAACCGGGCCATAAAATTTCATTTAAATTAAAAACATTCAATCACCTGCATAGTGTCCCTTGCACGAGCTACCGAGGCTCTAAACATGCATTAAAGGTGGTTTGGGACTAAACCAAGAACTTTGGAAGTTTTGGGAAAACTTAGGAAAATTTTTCATGAAACAGGGTCACACGCCCGTGTGTCTTCAACACGCTCGTGTCTTCAGGCTGTGTAACTCTCTATTTATGACGTCAGTAAAACAAATTGAACCACATGGCCAGACCACACGCCTGTGTGCTAGGTCGTGTCCTCCACACGGCTGAGACACATGGCCGTGTCTCTGGGCATGTGGCTAACACTTAGGCTATTTTCCAAGCCTTTTGTTGCCATTAATCCCTCACATCTTTTCACACATCAAATTTATACATCATGGCATCATTTTAATGATTTAACATACTTCACTAATGTGTATTCTTAACTTTAACATGCTATCATTCACAAGTTTCACATACTCATATAATATCAAGTGTAGACACAATAATCCATATTCATTGACCTTGTAAGTGACCTTACTTAAACATTAAGCATTCATGCTCAATCATCATCATCTTATTTCTATACCATACAATTACTTCATGGCTATAACCATTTTGATTGGTCATGAATCATTTATCATACACACATGTCTTAACAGCAACCATGTATGTCCCACAGGCATGAACACATCATCGCATCACAAGTAATTGAACTTTTCATGGATAACTAGGCTTACGAGCCACAATCATTATAAGCCACTTCTCATGCCTATATACAATGAATCAATATAAGCCAATACATTTGGCTAATCATAACAACATCTATCATAAAAACTAAGTCGCTATATATGCCACTCACTTGAAGGTGCTTAATACATATATGTCAATACTCCAAAGGTGATGGCTTGATAGTGTGATGCTGCCTCCGACGATCTCCAACCCCGAGCTAACCTGACAACACTCAAGAAATTAAAAGGAGGGTGTGATCCTTACTCTTAGTAAGTCCATATGAAAATAATAAGCAATATGCCAACATGCTTCTCAAGGTAATGCAACCATAATTAAACTTTTACTTATATTCTGGTCATGCTATTTTCTCGAGACATAGTTACTAAATTATTTATATCTAGAGTTACGAAACTCCAAATTATGATTCGCAAATTTTCCCTAAAACTAGACTCACATATCTTTTTACCATACAAATTTTATAATTTTTTGTCTAGCCAATAAGTACAGTTTATTCTTTAAAGTTACCCCAGTTTTGTTGTCTGATAGTTCTGACCCCTCTTCACTAAAAACTAATTATCTCCTCATACGGGATTTGGATGATGTTCTCATTTGTTTCCTTTGAAAATAGACTCATTAAGGATTTTAAGAATATAAACTATAACCCATAATTATTTTCATACAATTTTTAATTGTTTTCCAAAGTCGAAACAGAGGAATCTGAAATCATTCTGACCTTATCTCACAACAATTCAATTATCTCACAACATGAATTCCTTTTGCTTACACCGTTTCTTCTATCTTTAATTTCATATTTTATTCAACCTTCAACTCAATTTCCACAATTTTTGCTGGATTTTCAAAGTTGGACTGCTGCTGTCATCCAAAACTGTTTTAGTGCTAATATTACACTTTTATGAATTCTTTGTATTAACTTTCATTTAAACATGCATAACATCAAAGCATATCCATATCTAGCCATTATCAAATATTTACATGTCATTCATTGGCCAATTTAACTTGTACATCAACAACAAAGATTTAAACATATCATGTCTCAATTTAATTTAGCCTAAAAGCCTCCCACATGCTCATCTATCAAATTTACCACATATTTATACATCATAAGTATAGATTTATAATCACAAGGTCATCACAAGATTATTCTGATAGGTATGACTTACTTATTTACATTCTTACCAAATATCCAATATACACGAAGCTTTCATAAAGACATTCTCGTAGAAATCATGAACTCACAATGTCATGAAGGCAATGCTTGTAAACTTTAAGTACATACCTGTACCAATTCGTAATACTTACATACTCTTTCTCATCTTTGACATACTCATTGGGTTACCCGTTGAACCACTGGAATACTAAAGGACACTCGGGATCATCATACACCAAATAAAGTACCAATGCCATGTCCCTAATAATATGAATCCACATATCATCGCCCATGCCATGTCCCAGACATGGTCTTACACTGGCACACATATCATCGCCAATGTCATGTCCCAGACATGGTCTTAATAGGCACATATAACATCGTCGATGCCATGTCCCAGACATAGTCTTACACAAGCATATATATCATCCCAATGCCATGTCCCAGACATAGTCTTACACAGGCACATATATCATCCCCAATGCCATGTCCCAGACATGGTCTTACACAGTCACATATATCATTGCCGATGTCATGTCCTAGACATGGTCTTACACAGGCACATATATCATCGCCAATGCCATGTCCCAGACATGGTCTTACACAGGCACACATTTCAGGTGTCGATGCCATGTCCCAGACATGGTCTTACACGAAATCTCATTTAGCTCGGTGTCACGACATCCAAGTCCTAAGTATTCCTTTGGGTCACCCAGGCTTCCGACATACAAAGCTATCATCACATTTTCGCTGAATCACCACAATTCAATTCCAATAAAGGCATAAATCCACATTCCGTACAATATCAAGTATTAAGCATATGATAATGAAGTTGATGAATTCTTTATCACAAACTTACTCGTTTCAAAGAAACATCATATTCCATCAAACTTCCAATATATTCAATCATCACGTATCATGTTAATGACATTTGAGCTATCGATTACTTCATGGGGTTCATTACTTTCCCATACACAGTATCATTAACATATAATTCAATACAACCAAAGTAAAGTGGACTTCAAGTATAATAACAATAACACGAATAACATGCTTATTTAGTCACACAAACTTACCTTGAATGCAATTACGACCAACTATTCCAATTTAGTCCATAATCTTGAACTTTCCCGATTTAAGCCCGAATCTCAGTTTTCTTGATCTAACATTTCAAATATAGTTCACTTATTATTCACATTATTCACGTTGACCCAAAAATTATACTTTTTCAAATTTTCATTTTTACCCCAAAACTTTCACTTATTTATACTTTGGCCCCTAAGCTTGTAAAATAATTTTTATTCAATTTCTTTTCACTTTAAGCCATGTCAAATAGTTTTCATAACTATTTTCCACTAAATCTGTAACACCCCTTACCCGAATCCAAGGCCGGAACAGAGTACGAGGCATTACCAGATTTAACAATATACAAAGACGAAAATCGGGCCATAAAATTTCATTTAATTCAAAACTTTTCGAACACATGCATAACAAACAAAGCTAACTATATCATCACATCAAAACATAGGACATGGCACGAGTAATTAACCTTACAAACCATAATGCATAAGGACCACATCTCATGATTTTATACGATAACTCAATGCAGACTGATACGTATGGTCAAAATCATAATAAAAATACATATCACAAACCAACTTCCTATACATGCCACTCACTTGATAATTCTAATATTTAAATTAATTTCCCAAAATGATAGTTTGATAGTGTGATTTTGCCTCTAACGATCTCCAACCCCGAGCCGACCTGCCAATACTAAAGAAATGGAGAGGATGGGTAAGCTTTACGCTTAGTAAGTTCATATGAAAATAATAAGCAATTACTACCATGCTTTTCAAGATAAAACACTATAATTGTACAATTACACATATTCAAGACAGGCTGATTTCTGGAGTCCCGGTGTTAAAAAAAATCATATCTCAAGTTACAAAACTCGAAATCCAATTCCATAAATTTTCTATGAAACTAGACTCATATTTCTACTTACTAAGTTTTTCCTAGAACTTTTGGTAGGGCCATTTAGTACAGTTTATTAGTTAAAGTCTCCCCTGTTTCAGGGTATGACTACTCTGACCCCTGTGCACTACGAACCGAATTTCTCTCTGTACAGAATTCCAACGACCATGCCGTTTGTTTCCCTTAAAGTTAGATTCAATAAGAAATCCATGAATGTAAGGTATGACTCTCAATAATGTTTGTACAATTTATGGTGAATTTCTAAAGTTAGAATAGGGGATCTCGAATTCATTCAGACCCTGTTTCACAAGAATTCAAATATCACACAATATAGAATTCTTTTGCTTCCCATGTTTCTTTCATGTGAAAATAGACTCATTAAGATTTATTTCCATAATTTTTTTAAAATTTAATTCAACTTACACAATTTTTGGTGAATTTTCAAAGTCATGCACTGCTGCTGTCTAATACTGTTTTACTACTAAAGTTCACTTTTACACAATTTCACTTAATCCATTCCATTTTACCGAGGTTTGCTCAAATATTGAGCATATTGCTCATAAATTCAAATAAATATATACTTGCACTTGTTCATCACATAATCACTTTCACATGTATTTTCATTTAATCGATTTCCCGTTGAACTCATCGGAATAATAACAGATACACAAATGCCTGCACATTTTCCCATTTTCACACTTGTAGCCGAAGCTATCTAGTACGCATAGTAGCCTGCACTTAGTACTACACATGCGACCAACAGTCTGGTACACGTAGTAGCCTGCACTTAGTACTACACACGTGACCTCATCATCTAATACACGTAGTAGCCTGCACTTAGTACTACACACGTGATTACAGTTTTTGGGTACGCATAGTAGCCTGCACTTAGTACTACACATGCGACCTCACAATAGATCGTTCGTATCGTTTTTATTCCGAAGGTTCAATCGGGAAATTCCTCACTTTTCAACATTTTACTAAATTGTACGTAATCAATTTAAATTCATAATTTACATCAAATAACTATTTGATAGGCAGCCACATTTCATATGATATCAAAATATAATAACATAAAAAGAATCGATAGATTATTTATGTATGAACTTACTCGAAGTGTCGATCTCACATCCATAGTACCAATTGTCCATTCATAGTATAATAAGACACAACTCAAATATCAAATCAGTTTTTAAGAATTTACATAACATATATCACATATTTCATATATCACTTGTCATGTATCATCATTTTCTTGCATTTCATGTAACATTCTTTCATGTCATATTTCCACATCATAAACACCATTCCATCAACTTTTCCAATATATTAAATCATAAAATATATGCAATAATAGTAAGAAAGATAATTCAAACATAACATTGCATTATTTCATCATACGAACTTACCTCGATCCAGAAACAATAATTTACCATTTTAGTCCATAACCTTGTATTTTCTCGATTTAAGCCCGAATCTCGATTTCCTTCATCTATAATATCACATTTAGCCTAATAATTAGTCACACTATTCATACGGGTCAAAAAATCATATTTTTAAAAATTTTCATTTTGACCCCTAAACTTTTGCATATTTGCACTTTTGCCCCAAGGTTCGGAAATTAAACTTCATCCTATTTTCTTATGTTTTATGACATGCTGATCATTTTTCCCTTCTATGGCAACATCAAATTCTCACTCTAACATGTACTTATGACTATTAGGTATTTTACCGATTAAGCCCTTTTGCTCGTTTTCACTTAAAACCGAGTAGCACAAGTTGTCTAACATAATTTAAAACCTCATATTCTATCATAAAACACCAAAATACACAAATTTCACCTATGGGTATTTTTCCAAATATGAACCCTAGGTTGAATTATTGCTAGCATAAGCTAAATCAAGTTACCAGGACTCCAAAAAAGTAAAAATCATTAAAAACAAGGCTAGAACGGACTTACAATCGAGCTTGGAAGCTTGGAAACCCTAGACATGGAGTCTCCCTTGGTATACACGTCCATGGTGAAGAATATGAGCAAAATTGGCTTTTAATTTTGTATTTTAATTCATTTTACCCCTAAATGACCAAAATGCCCTTACTACTAAACTTTCCAAAAATTCCATTCATGTCCAATATTTGTCCATAAACTTTGAAATTGGTAAAATTTCTATTTAAGACCTCTTAATTAATATTTCAAATCAAATTCATACTAGAAAATTCTTGAATGCAAGTTTTGCAACTTATTCAATTTAGTCCATAACTTCTAATTAAGCACGTTATGCATAGAATTTCTTCACAAAAGTTTCACACAGTCATCCAATCATATCATAGACCTCAAAATAATCATAAACTAATTATTTATATCTCAAATTTGTGGTCACGAAACCACTATTCTGATTAGGCCCTAATTCGGGATATTACAATTCTCCCCCCTTTAGGGATTTTCGTCCCCGAAAATCTTACCAGAAAAGTGGTATTCACTTAGATTCCTCAATTTCATATTCAGTGTTGAAGAACTTTCACTCAGGCGGTGCCTCCAATATATCTCTTTAATTTCTCATATATTCTGAAATTCATTATCAGAAGTCGATCCTCACTGTACTCTTTTAGTTTGCTACTCACTATCACATTTTCCTCTTTCCGCTACGGAAATAATTCTGATATAACCTCAAAAATAATCCTTTCTTCTAGTTACAAAACAATTCATCATGCCATCCTTTACTATTCATTCATTACGTTAATCAAAACCGTCTCAATTGCATTATCTCAAGTACCAAAATATCTCAATTGAAGACATTAACTATAATTGACTTACTTGAGAGAAGTAATCCACCATACTGATTGAAACTCACACTTTTATCACTTATACCTTTACTGTTGTCAAACCTTACACGAAAATTAGAAAAATCCCAATACTGAAATCACCACATCACCCAAATCAAATCAGAAGTATAGCCATACTTGATATGATTATCACGAGGTGAAGAATGCACTCCGAACATGAGTCATAGTTGACAAATTACGGAATAAAGATAACAAGAAAACCGAATAAAGAAATCCAAGATAGAAAAACCCAGAATAAAGAAATCCAGAATAAAGAAACCCAAGATACGATACTATGCCAGAAAATTGAAAACCAAACTCATAGGAAAATATAGAAGATCCCGATAATTCCTCAGAGAAAAGAAATCTAGTAGAAAACATCATTTAGTCTCACTGGAATCAAATGCAACAAGAACAATGTATCTTCTCATATATATACATATCAAATGGAGCATCAAGTAGAAGAAATAGAATCATAGTATCATACATATTCTCTCATCAAAATTTTTTTTATCAGGCAGAATATAATAGAATGCCCGAAGGAATAGAGCAATATAAATTATAAACCAGTAGGCTACCAATGCTTTCATTTAACATTAGGATTAGAAAACATCCCCATATAACAAGAATTTCTTCAAAAGATCAATAACTATAGAAATATTTCTGAGAACGGATAAACACATAGAACATCTTAGAAGAAATTGCTAAAATCTGTCCAACCGTAACTATCACACTCAGATATTACACATTTCAGATATCATTTTCCCAACTATTTTTGCCATCACAAATTTCATATTACTTTTCACTAAAGAAGACTAGTTCTGAATAAATTTTTATTTACACTTTTCTCGACCTTGTACCTTAGTAATTCGATTTATCAAAATAAATTTCTTCTCTAACTGGAACAGTGCATAACTCCAATAATCCTTATGCCAATCTGATACTTTTCTAGCTTTGACTTTACTTATCAATTCATTCTTCCATCTCTAATCATATTTATAATTATTCTAGCACTGAACTCTTTGGTTTCTCAACCGGAAACTTATTCAGTATAAATTTCATGAAATTCCATTATAAAAACACCACTTTGGTAAGGGAAAGGGGTCATAGGGCCTCTGATTCAACTCTCATATACATATACATGTAACACATTTTCTTCATAGCAATCATATCTCAATCATGTTATTCATTTCGAGTAACTAACAATCATATTGATTTAATGCTTACTTTCCAGTTATCTCATTTAGTCAAGTATAATTATGCATGCATCCTATGTTTTCTGGATAGCTTGACTTATCCATTCATCTACTCGAACAAATCATACTCATGACATCATATAAGGGTTAAACAAACATAGATATTTATATCACAATCACAGCTTTCGTTTTGTGCATCGTCATATACATATAATTACAATCACATAATTCAGTCCAAACAATTTAACATAGATAAATTCATTTCATTATAATCATTTATCTCATAAAAAATGTCATTGACATTCATCAACATTCAACGTTCAATCAAGGCAATGACATTTTCTTTCATATCATGATATTAGGAACTTTTACTCATACTTCTACGAATTTCTATTTATCCCATTCATCTTATCAAGTAAGCCAAGTGCACTACATCATATGAGCATCAAGCAAGTATGGATATTTATCACAACATGACCTTTCATCTCATGTGTTATCACTTATATATATATATCATAAACTTTTATTCATACTTTTCTAAATTGAGACTCATCATAATCGTAATTTTATTCAAACACCTTCGCATCACATTGAACATGGTCAGTGCAGCTCGGTTGTGGAGTACCTCTGTCTAAGCAAGACGGTGCTCATACGCGTCGGGAAACATCACACTATCAGGGATCAGTGGCATGTATAGCTGGACTTTTACACATGCTAGGTTAGTCCGAGAACCGACTAAGTCATAGCTCTGATACCATTAAATGTAACACCCTTACCCGTATCCAAGGTCGGAACAGAATACGAGGCATTACCAGACTTAACAATACATATAGACAAAAATCGGGCCATAAAATTTCATTTAATTCAAAACTTTTCGAACACATGCATAACAAACAAAGCTAACTATATCATCACATCAAAACATAGGACAAGGCACGATTAATTAAACTTACAAACCATAATGGATAAGGGCCACATCTCATGATTTTATACGATAACTCAATGCAGACTGATGCATATGGTCAAAATCATAATAAAAATACCTATCACAAACCAACTTCCTATACATGCCACTCACTTGATATTTCTAATATTTGAATTAATTTTCCCAAAAATGATAGTTTGATAGTGTGATTTTGCCTCTAACGATCTCCAACCCCGAGCCGACCTGCCAATACTAAAGAAATGGAGAGGATGGGTAAGCTTTACGCTTAGTAAGTTCATATGAAAATAATAAGCAATTACTACCATGCTTTTCAAGATAAAATACTATAATTGTACAATTACACATATTCAGGACAGGCTATTTTCTGGAGTCCCGGTGTTAAAGAAAATCATATCTCAAGTTACAAAACTCAAAATCCAATTCCGTCAATTTTCTATGAAACTAGACTCATATGTCTACTTACTAAGTTTTTTCTAGAATTTTTTGTTGGGCTATTTAGTACAGTTTATTAGTTAAAGTCTCCCCTGTTTCAGGGTATGACTACTCTGACCCCTGTGCACTACGAACCAAATTTCTCCCTGTACAGAATTCCAACGACCATTCCGTTTGTTTCCCTTAAAATTAGATTCAATAAGGAATCCATGCATGTAAGATATAACTCTCAATAGTGTTTTTACAATTTATGGTGAATTTCTAAAGTCAGAATAGGGGATCTCGAATTCATTCAGACCCTGTTTCACAAGAATTCAAATATCACACAATATAGAATTATTTTGCTTCCCATGTTTCTTTCATGTGAAAATAGACTCATTAAGATTTATTTCCATAATTTTTTTTAAATTTAATTCAACTTACACAATTTTTGGTGAATTTTCAAAGTCATGCACTGCTGCTGTCTAATACTGTTTTACTACTAAAGTTCACTTTTACACAATTTCACTTAATCCATTCCATTTTACCGAGGTTTGCTCAAATATTGAGCATATTGCTCATAAATTCAAATAAATATATACTTGCACTTGTTCATCACATAATCACTTTCACATGTATTTTCATTTAATCGATTTCCCGTTGAACTCATCGGAATAATAACAGATACACAAATGCCTGTACATTTTCCCATTTTCACACTTGTAGCCGAAGCTATCTAGTACGCATAGTAGCCTGCACTTAGTACTACACATGCGACCAACAGTCTGGTACACGTAGTAGCCTGCACTTAGTACTACACACGTGATTACAGTTTTCGGGTACGCATAGTAGCCTGCACTTACTACTACACATGCGACCTCACAATAGATCATTCGTATCGTTTTTATTCCGAAGGTTCAATCGAGAAATTCCTCACTTTTCAACATTTTACTAAATTGTTCGTAATCAATTTAAATTCATAATTTACATCAAATAACCATTTGATAGACAGCCACATTTCATATGATATCAAAATATAATAACATAAAAAGAATCGATAGATTATTTATGTACGAACTTACTCGAAGTATCGATCTCACTATCCATAGTACCAACTGTCCATTCATAGTATAATAAGATACAACTCAAATATCAAACCAGCTTTTAAGAATTTACATAACATATATCACATATTTCATATATCACTTGTCATGTATTATCATTTTCTTGCATTTCATGTAACATTCTTTCATGTCATATTTCCACATCATAAACACCATTCCATCAACTTTTCCAATATATTAAATCATAAAATATATGCAATAATAGTAAGAAAGATAATTCAAACATAACATTGCATTATTATTATCATACGAACTTACCTCGATCTAGAAACAGCAATTTACCATTTTAGTCCACAACCTTGTATTTTCTCGATTTAAGCCCGAATCTCGATTTCCTTCATCTATAATATCACATTTAGCCTAATAATTAGTCACACTATTCATACGGGTCAAAAAATCATATTTTAAAAATTTTCATTTTGACCCCTAAACTTTTGCATTTTTGCATTTTTGCCCCAAGATTCGGAAATTAAACTTCATCCTATTTTTTTATGTTTTGTGACATGCTGATCATTTTTCCCTTCTATGGCAACATCAAATTCTCACTCTAACATGTACTTATGCCTATTAGGTATTTTTACCGATTAAGCCCTTTTGCTCATTTTTACTTAAAACCGAGTAGCACAAGTTGTCTAACATAATTTAAAACCTCATATTCTATCATAAAGCACCAAAATACACAAATTTCACCTATGGGTATTTTTCCAAATATGAACCCTAGGTTGAATTATTGCTAGCATAAGCTAAATCAAGTTATCGGGACTCCAAAAATGTAAAAATTAAAAACGAGGATAGAACGGACTTACAATCGAGCTTGGAAGCTTGAAAACCCTAGACATGGAGTCTCCCTTGGTATACACGTCCATGGTGAAGAAGATGAGCAAAATTGGCTTTTAATTTTGTATTTTAATTCATTTTACCCCTAAATGACCAAAATGCCCTTACTACTAAACTTTCCAAAAATTCCATTCATGTCCAATATTTGTCCATAAACTTTGAAATTGGTCAAATTTCTATTTAAGGCCTCCTAATTAATATTTCAAAGCAATTTCATACTAGAAACTTCTAAAATGCAACTTTTGCAACTTATTCAATTTAGTCCCTAACTTCAAATTAAGCACTTTATGCATAGAATTTCTTCACGAAATTTTCACACAATCATGCGATCATATCACAGACCTCAAAATAATCATAAAATAAATATTTATATCTCAGATTTGTTGTCACAAAACCACTATTCTAATTAGGCCCTAATTCGGATATTACAAAATCACACTTTTATGATAAATTTTATAAATTTTACAAAATGGTCCTTTTAAGCATTTTCACTGAAAATCACTTAGCAAAAGTCATTTATTTAACACCCAACATTCATTTTCTACCATTAGACATCAAAACACATGTATATCACTCATGGGTAAAATTTTAAACATGAACCCTAGCTCAAAATAATGGTAGAAATAGGTAAATCAAGTTACCAATTCTTTAAAAATGTAAAGAACATTAAAAAGGGGCTAAGGATCACTTACAAATGAGCTTTAAAGCTTGAACCAAACCCTAGCCATGGCTTCCATGGTAGATTCGGCTAGACAAGAAGAGGATGAACAAATTTGGCTTATTTTCCCTTTTTAATTATTTTAATTATTAGATTACCAAATACCCCTAACTTAAAAATATTCTATTTCACTCATTTCATGTCTATTTTTGTCCAAAAATTAACCAATGGTCTAATTATAATTTAAGGACCTCCAATTTAAAATTTCATAACAATTAGACACCTCTAACATGTAGAACTCAACTTTTACAGTTTTTACAATTTAGTCCTTTTGACTAAATTGAGTGCCCAAACGTCAAAATTTTTGAATGAGATTTTCACAAAATCATTTCATGAAATTGTAGACCATAAAAATATAATAAAAATAAACTTTCTTACGTCAGATTTTTGGTCCTGAAACTACTGTTCGACTAGGCCCTAATTCGGGATGTTACAAACATAGTTAGGCAATTAACCAAATCAAATCTCGACAAAAAGGGGTCACTAAAAAGGATAATTTTAGAAAATTGATATGAGTTATGAGTTAACATTAATGGGTTAGAAAAAATGTTCGTTAGGATCAATGATGTTTACTATGGGATAATACAACAGGTAAGTTGTGTTAAAAGTTAAGTGGGTTAAATCCTAAGTGCCTCTATCATTTCAATATATCAAATTAATAATATGGTCTCAACATGTATAACTGAAGAAAGTTCTGGAATAACAAATCAAGTTGACATACTCACAACCAAAAATAAAATGAGCACGAAATAAAATGTATGTTCTATAGGCTTAATTGCTTATAAAAAAATTATGGTTTTGATGTAAAACTTGCAAATCTAAAATTACAAGATAATTCTTCAGTTCAGGGAAACAACTTAAAATAATAATTTCTGCAGAATAGCTTATCATCCTTGATCTTAAACTATAAATCAAACAATGCATAAAAATCCACAAATTATTCCAAAACAGAATCAATGAAAACTACAAATAAAAGAAATTACCTGTAATGATAGATTTGAGAAAATTACTTAAATACAAACAACAATTCAGGGAATAGAAATCAAATAACATATAAGAAACTGATATGTGATATTCACGACAGGTTTTAAAAATTTATAATTGATCGTTCTTGAAACTAATTATTATCACGATGAAGGCAAGTGTACCTATCGAACAGTAATATAGCTTTAGCAAGACCGGATTGTCGAACCCAAAGGAACCAAGAGTACTATTAATTACTATCTTTTTCTTATCTAGCCTAAAAGTTAAGGGAATTGTTTATCTAAACTAATTAACTAAACTAAGGATGTACAGAGAGAAAATTGGGGAAAAGCTTTTGGGAAAACTCGATTGATGAAGACAATACCCAAGGAGAAATCCACCTAGAATTTACTTGTTATTTGACTCTGAATCAGACGATTTATTCATTTGACTTGATCCGTAGAAATCCCTAAGTTATATTATTATCTCTCTCGAGACTAATAACGTCTAACCCTAGGTTGATTAATTGAAATCTCTTTCTAATTAACACCCTAATGTTGTATTAACTCAATCTATGGACTCCCTTATTACGTTTCACCCTAATCTGGCAAAATCTTGTCACCCTATCTCTAGGCGTGCAATCACCTCCGCTTAATTATGACAAATTTACTCTTATATAGGGACTTTTGCTCCTCTAAATAAGCGCATTAACTTGAATCAATATCCTGGAATATTAAAACAAGGAGTAAGAACACATAATTAAGAACAAGTCAAATACTTATCATACAATTTAGATAATAATAACAAGGTCCGTCTTAAGTTTCATTCCCCTTAGGTATTTAGGGGTTTTAGTTCATAATTATGAAAGAAAACATCTCAAAAGAATGAAGATAACAAAACATAAAGAAAACCCAAAACTCCTGAAGGAAATTGAAGGGAGATCTTCAGTCTTAATGATGAATCCCGCTTCTGAGATGGAGCAATCGACTTTCCTTGAGTAATTTCTTCCCTCCTACTTCGTGTATCCTTTTCTAGTGCCTCATCAGGTGTTTAAATAGGCTTTAGAATGCCTAAGAGCCTTCAAAAGTGGCCTTTTCTGAATAGGACTATACTTGGGCTCGACAGGGACACGCCCATGTGCGATTGCTTTAGACCGTGGTCAAGGCTATTAAATAGGCACGGGCGTGTGGTCTACTCGTGTAAGTCGTGCTTCAATTCTACCAAATGGACACAGCCATGTGGACTACCCGTGTAAGGAAGTTCAGGCCGTGTTAATTTCTCATGTTGGTCTATTTTCTCCGTTTTCGGCCCGTTTCTTGCTCTTTTTATTCTCCTATGCTCACCTAAGTATAAAACATGAAATTAAAGGATTAGGAGCATCGAATTCACCAAATATAAGGAGAAATCATCCATAAATGTGCTAAGCATGGGATAAAAATATGTATAAATTATGGTTTATCAAATACCCCGACACTTAAGTGTTTACTTGTCCTTAAGCAAAATCCTCAACTCACAATCAAAATAAACTATTCTCAACTTATAATCCCTATCGATAATATCTCAAAATAAACCATAAGTAGTCATACATTGAGAAATCAACTAGAAGGACATCAAAGTTTTAAACATTCCAAGTTGAGCATTTTATCACGAAAGTATAGGTGTCTCCTCTCATTTAAGTGATTACCTTTGATTCAAAATATCATAAAGTTTAACATCCTCACTAAAGAATCACTCAAATCACTTGAGGTGTTTAAGGACAATAAATGAATCACTCATTAGTCAATATTAAACGTTATTACCATAGGCTTGCATGAAAATTAAATCTCCACCACTATATATTGAGATGATATGTCAATCAAAAGGTCTTTAGAGGGTTGTAACGTGGCTTTGGTTAGGAGGTTGGTCACAAACTGAAAGAAAAGGTTAGAATCAAGATTGAATTGAAAAATTATCTAACTAGATAAGCAAGCTCAAAACAATGATGAATAACTACTAATATATATGTATGTATTTTTTTTAAAACAAGTTAAATAACATAGGCAAACTATAAAAATAAAACATAGATAAGCAGTTATTCAAATCAAATCTCGACAAAAATAGGGATCAAATTAATTTAGGGGATTTCAACAATAATGGGTTAAGGGTTAATGTTGAGGGAAAATCAATGATTGGGTTGTTAGGCTCAAGGGGGTTCACTAAGGGTTAATTGTGAAGGTAGGCTTTTATGGAGTGAGTGGGTTAAACCTAAGTGCCTTTATCATCTCGACATATCAAATCAGATGGTATGGTCTTGACATGCATAATCAAGCAAGTACTAGAATGAGAATTCAATATTGACGCACTCAAAGAAACAATAAAAGTGAGCATGAAAGAAATAATAGATGCTGTACAGGTTCAAGATCTTACAAAAATTATGGCTTTTTGATGTTTAAACCTGTGAATTTTAACTCAAGATAATACCTAAACTTGGGTAAACAACCTAAAATTTTTTAATTCTCAAAAATTAACTTTATCATGGTTGATTCTCTAATTCCTTAAAGTTTGTATAGTCAATGCATAAATGCCTATGTTTTAATTCAAGACATATTAATAGAAAATCATAAATCAATCAAAATTCATTCTAATAATGATATGAGAAGATCAAATGAGAATAAGACAAAATTCAGGGATTTTTCTGATAATGACATAAAAGTCCCCCCACACTTAAGATGTACATTTCCCTTAATGTACAAAGTTAGATTTACGACGGCATAGATATAAGATCATAAGATAGGGGGAGAAGTGAAACTTCTTGAATGATGTATGGATTCCTTGAATTGGAGTTATGGAGAATAATAGGCCAAGGCCCTGATAAGAGTGGAGGAGGATACTCCGATGGTGGTATAGGTTCATTAGGCCATAAGTCCTGCGCCAAAAGAATATTATATCTGGTAGTAGCTATGGTCGTGGTCGAGCAGGACATGGCAGTCGTGGAAAACCTTTGCCAGTAGAGGTTCGAGTTCCTAGGTAATGATGAGCTTTGGAGCTCTTTATAACTGTGATAACATGAAGAACTCTTTAGGAAATATAAAGAGGCATAATTACTCGTAAAAGAATAGCCGAAACTATAAATTGTTTAATAAAAATTATAAAACCTAAAAATGAAATAATATTAAAGGAAAATAGAATAAAAAGTACTTAAAGAAGATCAATAAAGATAAAAGTAAAAAAAATGATAATAATAAAAAAGTTCTTAAACATCATCATCGCCAGATGGTTCGTAAGGTGGTGGTGGCGATAAGATGTGAACGTGCTGACAAATCTGATGAAGAGTAACATCAATGTGATCAGAGCGCTAAAAATGCTACTTCTCAAATCGAGTAAGGCACTCAGAGATGTCAGAGTGTGAAGCCGTAGCATGAATTGGATGATGGATGGGCGGTGGCTGAGACAGTGGGTCCTCATGACGTGGAGGGACATCATCAGTAATGTCGTTTGGGTCTTCCTCTTCGGCGGACTGGACGAAGCGGTACTGAGGAGGATAGGTTCCACGTCATTCCTCGATCATTCTCATATGTATCATACTCGAGATGCCTTGTGGCGACATCTGGCCGATGAGGGTGAGGGAGGATGATTGCGTTGCTGTGTTGAGGAGCCTAAAGTACCGTGCCAGTCTAGTCACATAGGGGCCAATGGAGATGACTCCTCTCCTATGCCACTCCGTTTAATGGTGAATGGCAAGGGCATTAAAATAGGCAAGGTCGAAGATGTCCCTATTCTCCATACTCAATAAAAAGTAGGTTTTGTGAGTGTTGATGACGCCGATGCTCTCCCGCAGTCCTGTCAGGGTGTAAGCAAGGATAGCGTGCAGGTATCTGAGGGACGGGGCGAGAGCCGATGCCTTGGAGCAGCTGGGGTTATAGGTGGCTGAGTCAGGGACCAAAGCTCTCCAACACTTCGAAGAAGAATAGTGAATATGGCGATGAAGGGTGTCGAGCCCGTTGTCGTCCATGAACTCCTTCGTATATAGCCCTAGTGCAATTTCAAACTCGAGTACGCTCAACTGGAGAACCAAACCACCGAGGTAGAACCAGACCATTCTTGGATCATCAAACTCCATCATAACGGTTTGGAAGTGAAAGGTCAAATAGAGTTCCAGGGTGAGCTTGAGGTACGTCAGCTTGATGATCCCAAAGAAGAGCTCCCATGGGTCAGTCGTCAGAAGAGCTCGGACTGCGTTAGCCAGTTGGACTTATTCAAGTGTAGCCTAGTTAATGCAGCGCCCCACACCTAAGGGTGGGCCCGAAGCATTTGAAAGAGTTCTTCTTGGGGTCCTAAGGGAACTGAAAGAAAGGGTGGCGAATCTCAGTGGTAGGACCCAAGGATGACGTTGCTCTTTTCCTGTTCGTTGAAGCGGGGACGACGGTCTTTTTGCCACGTGAGGTTGACATGGTATACCTGCAATGAAAAGTCGAAGTTAAAACAATACTCCCCAAGAATGGCATAGAGAGGTATACAAGTATGTTAACATTAAAGAAGAATACGTCATGGGCATCACAGGTAACAGGTAAGATGAAAAGTAACTAAATTTTAATGGAAATCATTATTAACAATAGGAACATGGGAATAGTGCTAAATGGAATATCTAGTGAATGAATGCATGTGGGTTTGATAATATGAAATATAGTGTGGGTAAGCATGAAATCAATTTAAACAAGAAAAATGGATGAATGGAGCATAATGCATTGACTAAAATGGCAAATTTCTAACAAAGAGCATAAGTATTACTATCATTATAACCATAAATATTTACCCAAAAATAGTCAAATAAAAAATAAAAAATCATGAAATAAGTAAAATATTTGAAGAGAATAGAGAGAAAAGAGTAGACAAACGCAAGATGAAAGAGCTTGGGTCGGCTCACGGGCATGGTAAGGAGGGCGTGGTCAAGGGTTGCGACGGCTAGGGTTAGGGATTTTGGGGAAGGGGATGATGAATAGTGAGGGGTTTATATAGATTTTGGGGTACATGGCCATGGGGCACACCCATGTGCCTTTATTTCAGTTGGTGTTTATCCTGATTTTCAAATTTCGGCGCATTTGAAATTTGTCCCACGCCCGTGTCCTTTGGGCGTGATGATGCACACGACCGTGTTGCACGGTCGTGTTCTACTTTGTTCGCTTCTCCCACACCCGTGTATATAGGTGCACGCCCGTGTTGTTTTATTAGTCTTGAGCACAGGTGGTGGGTACGGGCGTCTCGCACGCCCGTGCTAAATTCTCAATTTCAACCATGGTTTTGAGACACGAGCGTGTCTCACATTCATGTTGTTTTTACAGGCTCGCCCACGGCCACATCGCATGGCTGTGACAACTTATCAAATCTCGTGTTGGGAAAAATTTTACCCTATTTTCACACGACCGTATCGCACAGCCGTGTCTCCGCTCATGGTGTGAGCACGGCCTAAAGAACGCCCGTGTGCCTAGCTGTGTGGATTAGAAAGCCTGTGTTTCAAGCACTCAGTTAGTGATTAGAAGTTAGGAACTAAAATTTTAAAGAAATCAATACTGTTAGTGCTCGGGTTGCCTCCCAAGAAGCACTTATTTATAGTCTAAACTCGACTTACTTCGATCTCGCATAGTCATGGTGGTTCAAGGAGTTTACACTCCTCATCCCTGCTATAAATTTTATCAAAATAAGATTTTAGACGAGTATTATTTACCTTGAAAGTGTCGAATTTAGGATGAATTACCTCGACTGTACCGTATGGAAAAATATTGAGTACCGTGAGAGGCATTTCTCCATTAGATTCAGAAGTGGCAATACGAGGATCTGCTGCATCCAGTAGTACTTTGTCTCCAACCTTAAGTTGATTTGGTGGGATATTAAGCTCGTCAAGGCATGGTTTTGGTTTATGTGTCCGCCATTCATCTAGTTCCTCAACTCTTAGACTTCGTTCTTCATAGATAAGTCCTTTGTTGTTGCTTTTACACGGCTCATGTGCACTCTTCGAACCTATTTTTTGCACAGAGGGTTTCACCACATGATCAGTACTAGTAGTATGATTTATGCAATCACCCTTGATTTTTGATGTGTTACTCGAATGATGAGCTTGAAGAGTGATTGTTTCATCACCCGCACAAAGTGTGAGTTCACCTGTACCAACATCAATTATCATTCTAACAGTTACTAAAACGGGCCTCCTTAAAATTAAAGGCATGTTACTATCCTCCTCTATGTTTAGAACAACGAAATCAACTGGGAATATAAATTTGTCAATTTTAACAAGTACATCTTCAATAATACCCCTAGGAAATCTGATTGTTTTATCGGCTAATTGAATACTCATCTTAGTTTATTTAGGTTTCCCAAGACCTAGTTGCTTAAACATTTTGTAAGGCATGACATTGATACTAGCCCCTAAATTAGCCAAAGCATTATTAACATCTAAGCTACCAATTAAACAAGGAATCGTAAAAATTCCTGGATCTTTTAATTTGTTAGCCAGTTTATTTTGTAGTATGGCTGAGCAAACCGCATTTAGCTCCACATACGACGCCTCATCCAACTTTCACTTATTTGTTAAAAGCTCCTTTAAGAATTTGACTACGTTTGGCATCTGCGAAAGAGCTTCAATAAATGGTAAGTTACTATGTAATTTCTTTAATAATTTAAGGAATTTATCGAATTATTCGTCTATGCGATCGTTCCTTGTCGCATTGGGGTATGACACACGAGATTTGTACTCTTTACTTACCGGTGTTTGTTCACTGTGGTCTACCTCATCTTTGCTTTTACTTACCACAATTCCTTGCCTTGGTTCTGGTTCAGGTTCCACTAACCCTTCCTTGTCTTGAATGGTAATTGCGTTGAGTTGTTCCCTTGGGTTAGATTCAGTGTTACTCGGTAGGCTACCTTGTGGTCATTCAGATATTAATTTGGCGACCTGTCCTATCTGAGTTTCGAGTCTGGATCGACACTTTTTGATTCTTAAATGATGTCTCGGTATTCTGAAAATGAGTTTCTGACATTGAGATGAATTTTGTTAGCATCTCCTCAAGGTTTGGCTTTTTCTCTTGTTGGTAGGGTGGTTGTTGGAAGCCTGGTGATGGTGGTCTCTGATTCCCTTGGCCTCCCCATGAGAAATTTGGGTGGTTCCTCCAACTTGCCTTGCAAGTGTTACTATAAGGATTATTTTGAGATCGAGGATTATTACCCATGTAACTTAACTGCTCGTTCTCCATGTTGTGGCCATGGGGTGGGTATTCTGAATTGCTTGATCCACCTCCACTTGCTTTGCACTGCATTACTGGGTGAACCTGTGAAGAACCAAGAAAACCATCAATTTTTCTATTCAAAAGTTCTGCCTAATTAGAGAGCATGGTGACCGAATCGACGTTAAACACGCCGGCTGTTTTTGTTGGCTTTGTCCTCATGACTTGCCACTGATAATTATACAGTGACATCTCTTCTATAAATTCATAAGCATCCTTAGGTGTCTTATTATTGATAGTTCCACTAGCAGCTGCGTCAATCATCTGTCTAGTCGAAGGATTCAAGCCATTGTGAAACATTTGAACCTGTAGCCAGAGTGGTAACCCACGGTGAGGGCATCTTATCAAAAGGTCCTTGTATCTCTCCCATGCATTGTAGAGTGTTTCTAAATCCATTTGCACAAAAGAAGAAATATCATTACGTAATTTAGCCATTTTAGTCGGAGAAAAATATTTTAATAAAAGCTTTTCGATCATTTGTTCCCAAGTAGTGATTGACCCTCGTGGTAACGAGTTCAACTATTGTTTAGCTTTGTTCCTCACTGAAAAGGGAAACAACAGAAGACAAATGGCACGATCAGAAACGCCATTGATTTTAAATGTATCGCAAAACTCTAGAAAATTCACCAAGTGAACGTTGGGATCTTCGTCTTGCAAACCATCAAACTGAACAAATTGCTGTATCATTTGAATTGTGTTAGGTTTCAGTTCAAAATTACTTACAGCAACAGCAGGCCTAACTATGCTTGATTCAGTTCCTGTTAAAGAAGGTTTAGCATAATCATACATAGTATAAGGAGCAAGATTCTGATTAGCAGCAATCGCAAGAGGTAGTGGATTTTCCTGGTTTTCAGCCATCTCCTCGGTTATGGTGTGAGTATTGTCCCCTTGCTCTTCCTATGTGTATCTTAAGCTTCGCCTTATTTCTCTTCGGTTTCTGTGAACTATGCGATCGATCTCACTATCAAAGAGTAATGGTCCTGACGGGTTTCTTCTGGTCATAAACTAGAAAAACCTGTCAGAAGAAAACAAAATAAAAGTTAGAAAAGTGAAATTAAACTAAAAATAGATTGCACTAAAATTAAATATGGCTAAAGTAATAAAAATCAAATGTTTCTAATATCTTAGTTCCCCGGCAACGGTGCCAAAAACTTGATACGTGATATTCGCTACAGGTTTTAAAAATTTATAATTGATCACTCTTGAAACTAACTATTATCACGATGATGGCAAGTGTACCTATCGAACAGTAGTATAGTTTTAGTAAAACCAGATTGTCGAACCCAAAGGAACCAAGAATACTAGTAATTACTATCTTTTTATTATCTAGTCTAAAAATTAAGGGATTTGTTTATCTAAACTAATTAACTAAACTAAGGGTGCACAAAGAGAAAATTGAGGAAAAGCTTTTGGGAAAACTCGATTGATGAGGACAATACCCAAGGAAAAATCCACCTAGACTTCACTTGTTATTTGACTCTGAATCAGACGATTTATACATTTGACTTGATCCGTAGAAATCCTTAAGTTATATTATTATCTCTCTCGAGACTAATAATGTCTAACCTTAGGTTGATTAATTGAAATCTCTTTCTAATTAAAACCGTAGTGTTGCATTAACTCGATCTATGGACTCCCTTATTAGGTTTCACCCTAATCCGGCAAAATCTTGTTACCCTATCTAGGCGTGCAATCAAATCCACTTAATTATGACAAATTTACTCTTAGACAGGGACTTTTGCTCCTCTGAATAAGTGCATTAACTTGAATCAATATCCTGAAATATTAAAACAAGGATTAAGAACACATAATTAAGAACAAGTTAAATATTTATCATACAATTCAGATAATAATAATAAGATCCGTCTTAGGTTTCATTTCCCTTAGGTATTTAGGGGTTTTAGTTCATCATTATGACAGAAAACATCTCAAATGAATGAAGATAACAAAACATAAAGAAAACCCAAAACTCCTGAAGGAAATCAAAGGGAGATCTTCAGTCTTGATGATGAATCCAGCTTCTGAGATGAATCAATCGGCTTTCCTTAAGTAATTCCTTCCCTCCTACTTCGTGCATCCTTTTCTAGTGCCTCCTCAGGTGTTTAAATAAGCTTTAGAATGCCTAAAAGCCCTCAAAAGTGGCCTTTTCCGAATAGGACTGTACTTGGGATCAACAGGGACACGCCCGTGTGCGATTGCTTCAAACCGTGGTCAAGGCTGTTAAATAGGCACGGGCGTGTGGTCTACTCATAAGTCGTGCTTCGATTCTACCAAATGGACATGGCTGTGTGGACTACCCGTGTGAGGAAGTCCAGGCCGTGTTGATTTCTCATGTTGGTCCATTTTCTTCGTTTTCGGCCCGTTTCTCGCTCTTTTTATTCTCCTATGCTCACCTAAGTATAAAACATGAAATTAAAGGGTTAGGAGCATCGATTTCACCAAATCTAAGGAGAAATCATCCATAAATGTGCTAAGCATGAGATAAAAATATGTATAAATTATGGTTTATCAATAACCTCCCCACACTTAAGATGTACATTGCCCTCAATGTACAAACAGATATAAATAGAATAAGCACAATATCGTAAGGGAATGAGAGAACTGAAACTGCCCGGAATTGGATGAATTTGTTGAAATAGTGAAATCTGAAATCGTAAACGATTCTAAATGAAGTGCATGTTTTTGAGTAAACTAATAAGAAAATAAACAAAAATAAATAAGATAAAGAGATAAAATCTAGAAATCACAACCGAAAAAATAAAAAAGTAATAGTGCATAATAAATTAAAAAACAAAACATATAAGTCTCAAGAATAAAATAAAAACTAAAAAAAGGTAAAAACTAAAAAAATGACAAAAAAAAGGAAACTAATGAAAATTAGTGATAGGCATCTTGCGAGGTGTCAATATCGCGAAGTGCATGATCAGGTAGGGAAATATGGAAATTCTGGCATATCCGCTACAAATACACCTCAATGTTATCGATCTATGCTGACTACTACCCAACATGCTCAAAATGTAACTACTTAATGTGGACTATCCATTCTATTTGCTGTTGCTCAAAGTGGTCGATCCTATCAAAGTGTTGTTACTGTATACGATAGATATCATCAAGTGTGTCTGACTATGTAGTAGTGGAGTGACTCGGAGGAGGAGAGGATCGAGCTGGGTTTGTATGTTGAGGAAAATCATCATTTGGAAGCTCCTCGTGGTTATCCTAAGGATCAGGATGAATCAGTGTATATTGGTGGGGACCCGCTCCGCGTTGGCGTTATATCATCCTCATGTGGCTCATAACAGATAATCCCTGTAGGATCATCTCTCCAACCAAGGTGAATCAGGATGTCTGCTCTAGGGTATCAAGCAATCTAAAGAACCTCATTGGTCGATTCACGTAAAGACCCATACATATAGGGTCTTTCCTACTCCGATCAGACCAGTTGGGACAATAGAGAGCCACGAAGCAGGCGACATCAATGGCATGACGGGTCTCCATACTCTATAGAAAATAAGTATCTGAAGTACCAACAACCCCTGTGCTTTCCTATTGACTAGTCAATATGTGCACCAAAATGGCATGAATATAACGCAGAGCCAGAGGTAGGCAAGTCACCTTTGACTAACTTGAGTTATACTGCGTCCTAGTCTCAACAATATCAAACTAATAGAGTGGAGTCAATCTATGGATGTGCCAGGATAAATTTAGGCACTCAGTGGTATGCATGAACTCCTAAAATAAAGTCCAAGGGCGGCTTCGAAGCTTGGGACATAATATGTCATGTCCCCAACTCTGAAAGAAATCATGCGAAGCTCATCCCAGTGTGAAATTTCCTATTATAGAAAAAATGTTGAATAGAACACCGGTGTGAGTTTTGTATATGTGGGCTCGCGATGGTGGAGAACAGATCCCATGATGCCATTTTGATCAGCGCCTAAACTCTGATAGCTAAATGAACTGCCTATAAAGCCTCCCAGTCAATGCAATGACCCAACCCCAAGGGTCGCTCCTTTAAATGTTGATACTAGTCCTCATATGGACCTGAAAAAAATTGGAGACACAAATGTCTCGCGACTATAGTTGGGGCCGTAGATGAGGTCACACCCAGTATCTTCCACCTTTTAGAAGCGAGGATAGAGATCTTGGTTTTACTTGTAGTGTTTTTCGTGACGTACTTGGAGTAAAAGATAACAACCAAAATTAAAGAACTAAAAAAATCAGCAGCACCAGTAAAAAAATCTAGTAGATAAGCAAAAAAATCAACATACAAATTATAACAGATTGGCAACCAAACCACCTAATAATAGAAGCCAGATCACATAGCTACTATAAGAATCATCTATTCCTAATAAGAAACTAAAACTAATACTAATCAAGCAAAAATAACTTAACTAACTAACAATCTAAAAACTAACAATAGTAATTCTAATAATAATAAGCATAATAATAAAATTAATAATAGTAATGATAATATACTAATAAAATAATAAATAATAAATAAAAACAAAAAGGGAATAGTGGTGACAAACAATGGTCTTGTAACACCCCTAACTCGTATCCGTCGCCGGAATAGGGTTATAGAGCATTACTGTAAACACGTAACTCAAATCATTCATTCCCAACGATTCATAATCATTGCAAAATCCAAACATTCACATGCATAACATCCTTAATTCGAGCCCTCGAGGCTTAGAAACACTTTAGAAATAATTCGGGACTAAATCAAAAATATTTAATACTATATGGAAAAAAGTTAGAAAATTCAAACTATAGGGGTCACATGGCTGTGTGGCCAAGCTCGTGTCTATGCCCGTGTAACTCTCTAACTTGATTAACAAAGCCAAGCCACACACCCGTGTGCTGATTCACACGACCAAGCCACACACCCGTGTGCCAGGCTGTGTAGCTCTCAAAATGTAACCTTTAAAATATCTACAAGGAACACATGACTGTGTCGCATGGCTGTGTGTCACACAGGCTGAGACACACACCCGTGTCTTAGGCTGTGTGGACAAGAAATAGGCCAAATTCAAGCCATTTATTTCACCCAATTCAAGCACACTTAAACAAGCCATTTGTACATATGACCAAGGTATCAAAACATGTTCAACCATGCATAAAATGACCACTTTCAAATGACCAAATTCAATTCAACCAATATGCCATAAAGGCATCTCAAACACATAATTAAGCATAACTAAATAAGAGCATATTTAACCATTTATCCATTTACTTATGTCTATATCAAAACATATCAAAATGACCTTATCATTTGAACCACTTCTCACATGCATCAACCATTTAAATGTTACCCGTCTGGCCATATTCAAATGGTTCCAACAACCAACATAACATACCAAATTAATGTCCAAATGGTCATAATTCAACTAAACATATTTGATTTAAATTCTATATCAAAACATGCCATAAATGATCATTTTGCTACCAGGCCAACATTTATGATGTTAGCCACAAACTATACATCAATTTGATACCAACCATCAAGGTATCAAAATGACATAAGTTTCACCAAGTTCAAAGCAACATTCATGCCAATATCACACACAAGTATAGAAAATTGGCCATTCAAACTTATCATCACTAAACCATTTCAACATCAAGCCCCAAAAATGCCAAAATGTCATCAATCATATAACCATATTTACGAGCCAAACATAGTGTCCATATCATTAAGCATAAAACACCTATAATTCCATTATAATCGTGACCAAAGCATAAAAATCTACCAATAAAATCGAAGGATAGTGTGATGGATCTCTGACTAGCTTCCGATAATCTGTAAGGTAAAAGAAAAACTACATAAGTAATGAATGCTTAGTAATCTCGTATAAGCTTTAAGCATAATATTCCATTTCAATATTAAACTTTATAGAACAAACAGAAAGTTATTCCAATGCTATAAGATTCATAAATCGATATAATCATCAACTCACAAATAAGTTTATTAATGTCACATATTTATTGACCATTCATAACATGATAGGATTTCATGAGACATAATATATATCATCAATCCCTTTTATAAGATTATATATCTTTCTATTTACTTACTTTCCAATCCGTCCCCAATGCTTACCATAAGCTTAAACAACATTATTAACTCTTGATTCAGTGTATTGATCCATAGCATAAGCAATTTGCTCACTTATAACACATCATAATACATCCCAACTAAGTACTTACCACTTCATTTCATTTTCCTACCTGTTTTGTATACATAGTACAAGCATAATCATAAACATCAATCATATCCACAACCTTAGCATAAGCCCTATCACATCAACAACACATGTTATTTCATTTAAACATGATTCATATGAATTTGACATGGACAACCCTTATACTTGTGTATGATTCAATTGGATTTATCATCCATCACAACATATCATGTTTTTCCATGTATCATTATTCCATTGAGTTTCATAAAAACATGTCTTAGTTGTAACAGCCTGATTTTGGGCCTAGTCAGAACAGTGGTTTCGAGACCAAAAATCTGACGTAAGAAAATTTATTTTTATTATGTTTTTATGGTCAACAATTTCAAGGAATGATTTCGTTAAGACATAAATTATTTTGTTAAGACAGAGACGACTTCCAACCGAGATATTTCTCGATAATTCTGATAATGATATTGAAATGATTGAAATGTGCTTATGATGTGTCGAAATTTGGAAAAAGGTATGAATAAAAGTTCATGATATGTATGTGTTAATGTACAAAATGAGATAACCACAAGTTCAGAAATGTGAAAAGTGGAATGAAATGAAAGTTTATATGTTGATAAGGCCATCCATGTTTGTTTGGCATGCATATGATGTTGTTTGCCCAACATATTTGATTAAGTGGATACGATAAATAAATTTACTCAAATTGACAGAATGTGTGTTTATGTAGACTTGTTTGAATAAGATAATCGAAAAAGTTCGTGTAACATGACTATGTATGTTAATTAGCTTGAAGTGAATTATGTAATTGTGATGATATGATGTTGGTGATGAATGCTAAGTCATATGTGTGTACTTATGATAGTCAAATTAGAGGTTTTACGACCTCAGTGTTGCTTTATAATAAAAATTCACGAGAACCATGTGGAATAAGTCCATAAGTGTGAAACTAAAGAGTTTAGTGGTGAAATAATTAGTAACGTGTATAGAGATAAGAATAGTTTGGAAAGTGAAACAATTTTGGAAGGATAACAGAATGTTTTAAAGATTATACAAATTACGCAATGTTACGGAAAAAGAAGAAGTTAGTCTTGGCTAATCGACTAAATTAGGTATGAAGTCTAAAGATATGTTTGCTAAAATTTCTCTCGAATTGGTTTTCGTTAGTGAGTGGGATAATATAGGGTTCATGATGATAAAATTAATCAGAGAAATGATACTTGAGTAGTAAAGATGTCTGTGTGTGTAACAGTTACAGTTGAAATGAATATGATGAACTTTTCTGGGTATTCTATATATTCTTTTTTCCTCAGAGATATGTGTGTGATTGTTCAATTTCTGATGGAGTTCTTATGTTGCGAGAATGCTAGGTAACCATGATGTTAGACGAAAGCCCTGTTGGTCTGGTCGGTTTATGATTGAAATTTCTTTATCTCTTAGGAATCCTATTCTAATATGTTGGAATGAAGTTGATGGTAAAAAAAAATGTGAGACTATTCTTATGTTTCTACTGATTATGGTTTTGTTTTATATATACGGAAAATATATTATCTCTATTATGATGGAAGTCCAGAGCCGGTAAGTATTGTTTTTCTGTTGGTTTTATCTGAAGAATCATTAAGATCTCTATTATTTTCTTATAATTATGTTCTCAGACTTCAGGTATGGTATCGAATCTTGGATTTCTTTATATCGATTTTCCTATCATTCTTATTTCGTGAATTATCAACCACGGCTCATCTTGAAATAGTGTTCTTTGACTTGTGATAACTATGTCTATTATGGTTGTATTTTTGGTCTGATCATAGGAACGTGGTGACTCAGGTATCTGGATTTCTCTAATTTTCGTGTAAGGAATTAACTTTGGCAATGGTATAAATGACGGAAGCACAAACTCAAATTGTATGATGGATTTCTTTCTTAGGTAAGTTGATTAAAGTCAATGCATTCAATCGAGATGTCTTTGTTTCTTTGAGCTAATGCGATTGTAAAGGCCTTTGATTAGCAAGGTAAGAGAATTTTGAAAGATTTTGTGTTTGAGATGTTTTAATAGCAAGAAGAAATAAGCATTTTGAGATGTGTTATTCGATAGTTGAGATTGACTCAGCTGTTTTTATCAAAATGAGTTGATTTGTTGGGGTGTGATTTGAGTTATATGTATTTAAGTATGTCCTTAGCTGAGAGAATGAATTTTGTGCATTCACGAGTGTATAGACGGGCAATCTGAATGAAGAATTGATATTCTTGAAAGCATGATTTAGAAAAATACCCATTAGATTTGTTTCAAAAGGGTGATGTTATTCTGAATTAAAGTTGTTTTGTTAACAAAGTTATCCCAATTGTGAAAGTTTGAATGGTCTGGGCATGCTAGCAAAGTTGAAGCAATTGAAGGTATTATTAACCGAAGCTCTGGTTTTGAGTTCAATTTGAATTGAGTAATGAATTTATGATTTTTTAGTGATGCATTAGTGAACGGATTAGAATGTGTTTTATTGCTAGAATGTAAAGTGATGATTCATGTTTTCAGACGGATAATATCACATTAAAAAGAACTGTTCGACTGGTGATTTAGAGCGACCAATTTTATGTCTATGTTGTGAATACGATGATATCGTGTGTTCGATGGAAAATTTCATATGCTTCCTGATCTTAATGGTTTAAAGTATCTAATGTTACAAAAAAAGATCTAAAATTTAAGACATTGTTAGTGGATTTAGATATTGAAAGATTTCGAGTAATTATCGATCAGTCTCTGAGAAAGCAGTTATAGTTACAGATGCCTAGATGGAAAATCCTTATTCCTTTTTGTGAGTACTTGTTACTAGATTGATCTTATTTGATGATGGCCTGATGTTAGCTAAATAAAAAGCTAAAGTGATGTTTTCTTTGCAAGTTTGAGAAACTCAGAAATGTGTTAGTGAGTGATGAGCTAAATGAGTACAGTGAGGATCGACTTCTGATTCTGAACTTCAAGTTGGACCTGATTCATGTTATTATTAGTCTGAGATGGAATTTGTGTACTGAAGAATCCGGGGCTTATCTAAAAAAAAATTTATATGAAGTTCACAGTAATGGCTTGTCTGTTCATCCAGAGAGTAATAAAATGTGCAGTCATATGAAGTTGATGTTCTGGTAATTACATATGTTACATGCTATTTTTGAGCTTGTGTTCAAATGTTGATTTGTCAACAGGTAAAAGCCTAATTTCAAGAGTATTCAGGACTATCACAGTTAGTGATGATTCTAGAATGAAAATGAGATGGAAACACTATATATTTCGTATCTAAATTATCTTTATCTCTAAAAAGGAAGATGTTATCGAATTGTGATTGATCGTTCTTGTACAAATTTCTTATTTAACAAACCAGCCGAGTAAAATGTTTCTGGGATTATTCGGTTATGCGAAGTATTAGTCTTAATTATTTCAGATTGATATCGGAGGGCTATATCCCAATTATGGAAAAAGCTATAGGAAACTATGAGCACGCAGTTGCATCTTGGCAGTGTAATACATCTGTAAATCGGTGGTAAGTGTGAGAGAGTAATTCAAAGCTTTGATGATATGCTCTAACACTGTGTGTTAAAGATCAAAGGTGATTGGAGAAAGATATATGAGGCTAAAATCAATTTTTGATTCTGAGAACTTAGTGAAAGTGTTTCATGAAAGTTGAAAGCAACTTCATCTGGTATGATTTTTGGGGACGAAAATCCCTAATGGGGGGAGAGTTGTAATAGCCTGATTTTGGGCCTAGTCGAATAGTGGTTTCGAGACCACAATTTTGACGTAAGAAAATTTATTTTTATTATATTTTTATGGTCTACAATTTCACTGAATGATTTCATGAAAATTTCATTTGAAAATTTTGACGTTTGAGCATTTAATTTAGTCAAAAGTACTAAATCGTAAAAAGTGCAAACATGAGTTCTAGAAGCTAGAGGTGTCTAATTGCTATGAAATTTTAAATTGGAGGTCTTTAAATGGTAATTAGACCATTAGTTAATTTGTTGGACAAAAATGGACATGAAATAGGTGAAATACAATATTTTTAAGTTAGGGGCATTTTGGTCATTTAGTAATTAAAATGAATTAAAAACAAAATTAAAAGCCAATTTTTGTCCATCTTCAACCCCATGGCTGAATTTCACAAGGGGAAACCATGGCTAGGGTTTTTCAAGCTTCCAAGCTCGATCGTAAGTCTATTTTAGCCCCATTTTTAATGATTTTTACGTTTTTGAAATCCTCGTAGCAAGATCTACTTATCTCTACCATTTATTTGAGCTAGGGTTCATGTTCAAAAATTTACCCATGTGTGTCATGCATGAATTTTGATGTTTAATGGAGGAATATTTAAGTTTTATGTTTGATAAACATCTTTTACTAAGTGATTTTCGGTAAAAATGCCTAAAAGGACTAATTTGTAAAAGTTATGAAATATATCATAAAAGTGTGATAAAATAAAAAATGTGGGTTTCTATAGTTATAAAAAGGTTTTGGCTAGGCTTAAAGAATAAATAAATTGAATGAAAATCATTTTACGAGCCTAGGGGGAAAAGTGTAAATATGACAAAGTTTAGGGGCAAAAATGTAATTTTTTCATAATATGATTTTTGGGTCACAATGAATAATGTGACTAATAAATAAGCTAAATGTGATATTTTAAATCAAGGAAAATGAGGCTTGGACCTAGAACGGGGGAAAAACGCGTGTTTGACGGTTAGGTCTTTTTCACCATTTTTGGTATTGAGGTAAGTTCATATGTGAGTAATGCAATATGTACTCTATTTTAAATGCTTAAATGTTGCTTGTATGGTAAGTTCATATTCAAATTATGCAATATGTACCATATTTTAAATGCTTTAATATTGCATGCATGCTAAGTACATATATAATTAATGTGATGTTGTATCATGCGTTTAATGCTTAAATTTTATTATGAACTATGCTTTGATTATTCAATGAATATGCAATTGGTTTTATGGATATTGAAATCGACATTACGAGCAAGTTCAACAAAAATGTGGTATCGAAGAATCCCGTTTGAACCTTAGGAATAGTTTAGGATACAAGTGACATGTCACTAGGGACTATGTGATCTGAGCTCATGATATATGTGACACATGTTATGGGGTTCTAGGTGCTGGTCTTGTATGTTCTACTGGTGGCTGGGTAGTCCGGCATGTGTTGCAGATACCTGATAGCTTGTGTGAGCAGCACGTGTAGCTACATCCTGACCGACAACTCGAGTGAGTAGGCCCGTGAGTAGCTCGAAAGCGAGCAACATGCGATATGTGATATGAGGTAGTAATGGCTACATATGGGGCACTTAGGTGCGAGATTTTTCTTGTATCCAATAGTATTCCAGGTGTTCAACGAGTGAATTATCGAGTAACTTGACAGAAGACCTAAGGAGTAAGTCAATGAGAATAATGAGTATGAGTTGTGTTACGAGTTGGTACTGGTCTGTACGTAAAGTTTATAAGCTATGGCTTTGTGATATTATGAGGTCATGATCACTATGAAAGTAACTTTTAGTTAACTTTGTGATTATTTGTTTATGTGTAAGATGTATAAATACATGGTAAGTTGATTGATGCTTATGAAAAAGGCTTGTAGGCCAAATTGATTGGAGATATTATTGTTGCTAGATTAAGTCAAGTTATGTGAAATTATGTTTGTAAATCAAAAGAATAAGCATTCAAAATTGATTTCATTACAACTTGAGATTTATAGCTACTTTATGTTAACTTGTGTTTATATTGTTAGACATGGTATATGATTGTTTTCATACTGACTTACAAAGATATGAAGCTTACCCCATTTGTTTCCCACCTCTTATAAGTTTATTCAGCTAGCCGGGGTTGGAGATCGTCGGAGATTCTATCACACTATCAAGCTATCATTTAAGGTATAAGTGAATGTAAGTATGTTAAGTCTATGGCATGTATAGGGGCTTAGTCATTTTGTGTATGTGTCATTATGATATGGCCAAATGTATTGGCTTGTAATGAATAAGAATTTGATTTTGTATGTAGCCATATAAATTGGCTAATATTGGCTAATGGGTTGCAAGTATATTAATTACTGATATGCTTATGCCAGTGTGATTGTGTGATGTGGTTTATAATTGTATGTTAATGAAAGTTAGTACAAGGGAATCATGAAAGAGTAAAATTAGCATTAAAACAATTTTGGACAGCAACAATAGTATAACTTTGAAAAATCACCAAAAATTGTGGAAATCAAATTGGAGGTTGAATAAAATATGAAATTAAATTCTATTGAGTCTAGTTTTACATAAAAGAAACAGTGTAAGTAAAAGAATTTCATTTTATGAGATATTTGAATTTTTATAAGACAATGTTAGAATGATTTCGGGTTTCCCTGTTCTGACTTTAGAAAATCATTAAAAATTGTATAAAAATACTTGGGGGTTCAATTTTTAAATTCTTAATGAGTATATTTTCAAGAGAAACAAGCGTGAACATCATCTGAATCCTGTACTAAGAGATAATTAATTTTTAATGAAGAAAGGTCGAAACTGTCAAACAACAGAACGGGGATGAATTTGAAGAATTAACTGTAATTATTGGTTGAACCATATATTTTGAAAATTATATGGTAGAAATATATTTGAGTCTAGTTTCGTAAAAATCAAGCGGATCTTAATTTAGAGTTCTGTAGCTCAAGATATAAATAATTTAGTGACTATAAATCAAGTGGATAGTTTTTTTATGAACAATAAATAATTGTTTTGATATGTTTAAGCCTTGATTATGGTTGTCTTGGTAGCCTAATTGTGCCATGTTAAGTGCCATTAAAGTGTATATGTGAGTGTGCAAATGAGGGTGACAAATGGCTTGGTAAATAGCCATTTTCTTGGCCACACGTGTAACACCCTGAATTTTTAGGCCTAGGAGTTAAGAGATTTGAGCATAGGGGCAGTGAGAAGCCTGCACATAAGTGATTAGTTGTGCACTTTAGGGACAAGACTGGGCCTGCTGTTTTGGTGCTTAAGTGGAGTGTTAGTTAAGTTCAAGGTTTTGGGTTCGAGTCACTGTGTGCGCATTTTAGGAGTCTTTTTATTTTGTTTTATTTTTGGTTAGTGATAATAATTATTTTATTTTATTTTTATTATTTTTCTTTTCTTTTCCACGTTAGTTCTCTCTGCTTCTTGGTTTTTTTTCTTTCTGTGTTTTTCCTTAGACTTTCAATTTGTGCATTCTCTCTGCTTTTGAATTTATTTGCCTACGAATTTTGGATTGTCATGCCTCTGCTGTCTTTTTCGTCGTTCAATCAGGTGTTGGATTCAAAATTTGACTACACTGTTTTATTTTGCAAAGTTTACATGTAGCATTTCTTGAACATGAGATAACACGAAGTTTTATGGGTTTTTGATCGCTGGAAGTGAGGAAAATACGTCATATTGCGATGTGTTCTTGATGTGGTTAAGGTTGGGGATGGTTTGGGTGGCTAAAATGGTGTTTCCGGGACAGATTTGGGATGGCTTCATGACCTCTCTAGCGGCCACACGGGCGTGTGCCGTGCCATACGGCCGTGTGGATTTGGGAACTAGGGTTTTAGGGCCAAATTGGGTGCCACGCAGCCTGGCCACACTGCCATGTGGCTGATTTGGGGATTTTTTCAAAATTCACATGGCCGTGTCCTTTGGGCACATGGGCGTGTGAGTTTGGAAATTAGGGATTTGGGAAGTGGAGTCACACGGCCTGGCCATATGACCGTGTGACTAATTTAGGGATTAGGGATGATCCCAAATGGGTGTGTGTTTTAGAACACGACCCTGTCTGATGGCACACGGGTGTGTGAGACCCTCACACGCCCGCGTCTATCCTGCGTCTTATTTTAGCAAAATTGGACATTGAGTTACACGACCTGTTCACACGGCCGTGTCCCTACTTCACAAGGGCGTGTACCTCTGTCCCATGGTCGTGTGCTACCCTTCACACAGGCGTTTGGACCCCCACATGGCCTGGATTGCTCCACAATGTCGAAGCACACGACTTGCGAGAGTTGTACTGGTGGCCAGGGCTTAAACGAGAAGTAACGGAGTTTGTAGGGAAATGTCTGACATGCCAGCAAGTGAAAGCTGAGCATCAATTACCTTCTGGATTGTTGCAGCCAGTGAAGATACCACTTTGGAAGTGGGAGAGGATAACCATGGACTTTGTGAGTGGGCTGCCTTTGACACCATCGAAGAAAGACTCGGTGTGGGTGATTATGGATAGGTTGACCAAATCGGCCCATTTCATACCTGTACGTACTGACTTTTCACTTTAAAAGTTAGCCAAGTTGTATGTGGCAGAGATTGTGCAACTTCATGGAGTCCCAGCTTCGATTATCTCTGACCGGGATCCCAGATTCACATCTCAGTTTTGGCAAAAGTTGCATGAAGCGTTGGGGACGCGATTGAACTTTAGTATGGCTTTCCATCCCCAAACTGATGGTCAGTCGGAAAGGGTTATTCAGATTCTGGAGGACATGTTGAAGGGATACGTGATTGACTTTTGAGGTAATTGGGAGGATTACTTGCCGTTGGTAGAATTTGCGCACAATAACAGTTACCAGGCGAGTATTCGAATGGCACCGTATGAAGGACTATATGGACGAAGGTGTCCTACACCTAGTTGTTGGACTGAACTAGGAGAGCGACAAGTTCTTGGACCAGAGTTGGTAGTTGATACTGAAGATAAGGTCAGAATAATTAGGGATCGGTTAAAAGAAGCATCTGATTGGCAAAAGTCGTATGCAGATTTGAAGCATAAGGAGATTGAGTACTCAGTAGGTGATATGGTCTTCTTAAAGGTTTCTCCTTGGAAGAAGATATTAAGGTTTGGTAAGAAGGGTAAGTTGAGTACGCGGTTTATTGGGCCTTATTGGGTTTTGAAGCGAGTAGACCCAGTAGCTTATCAATTGGAATTGCCTCCAGAGTTAGACAGGATTCACGATGTTTTTCACGTCTCCATGTTAAGGCGTTATCATTCTGACCCTGCTCATGTCGTGCCAGTTGCAGAAATTGAAGTTCAGACTGATTTGACCTTTGAGGAGGAGCCTGTGCAGATATTGGCTCGAGATGTTAAGGTTCTTAGAAGAAAATCTGTCCCGTTAGTGAAAGTGCTTTGGCATAATCATGGCAGAGAGGGAGCCACTTGGGAGTTAGAAGAGGCGATGCAACAGCAATACCCTCAACTGTTTGGATCAGGTAAATTTCGAGGACGAAATTTTTTTAAGGAGGGTAGAGTTGTAACGCCCCAATTTTCAGGAATTCTGTGTATGTTGGCAAAATTTAAAATTTCTGTGTTCTGTCTATTTGGCATAGGTTTAATTATGTTAGTGGGCCTCTAGAAGGTCCAAGCTTAAGTTAAAACTCGGTAATTTTAGTTAATTTTAGTTCTGTAATAAAAAGGGGTTCTGGTTAACTGGCTTTTAAGTATTAATTGGGAAAAATAAAACACAAAGAAGCAGGTGGCAGAGTGGCATGTGACACCACTGGGAAGGCTATAAAAGTGGCGTGTGGATGCTAGGGAGAACCAAGATTTAAGTCACAATGGGAGCATATTAAGGGAATTATTTTTTATGTTTAGAAAGGGTAAGTAATGGAACTCAAGTAAAAGACTGTCAGGAGGAGTTTGAGTTGCTCAGGTGATTGAGTAAGGAGAGGATAAGCGAGAGGATTTAGGAGCTGATTAGGGAGAGTAGTGTTGGCCGAATGGTGGACTCATGAGGAGCAAGAGTTGGCCGGCCAAGGGTTTTTCTTTAGGGGGCAAGTTTCGGCTAGGTCAAATGCCAAGGATAAGTTCGGCATTAGGGATAAGTTGTGCCATTTTCTGACCATCCTTCCTCTTCTTCTCTTCTTTTATTCTTCTCTCCATCTATTTTCTCCTTTTCTTTTCTCCATAGCCGAATCCTTCTACCACTCTACTCTATACCACTTTCTTACTATTATTTTTAAGCCTTACAGCCGAATATCACAAAAGCCGAAATCCTAAAAGTTCATATTGACTGTGCCGAATACTCCTAGCAAAAACCTACTGATTTTTTTCTTCATCCTTTTTGATCAATTCTTTCTTTTTCTGAACCCTAAACCTCTATCGACAAAGCCACTATAAAACCTTCATCTTTTCTTCACTGTTACAAAAAAACTGAAAACGCATAGCCATAGGGACATAGCCGAATTCTAAGGTAACTAAAGGCTCGACTTTTGTTATCATTTGAGGGGTTAGATCTGCATCAGAATTGAGTAGGAGTTAATTGGAATCATTTGCGGAAGGAACCGGTGGTAAGTTTTTGAACTTAATCTTTATTTCAGGTTTTAGAAAAAGCCAAAACCCCTAAAGGTTAGGGAGGCTATCAATTTGGGTTTGTAGCTCTAAGGGTTGTTATAGCTATTTTATTTTGATAATAGTGGGATCTAGAGGCTTCTGATCGAAGGTTTGGACAAGTGGAACGACTGGATCTAAACATAATCGCTAATTTCGGCAAAGGTAGGATCGCTAGTGCCTAAGGTGTTTTTGGCCGAATGTGGTAAGGGGTTAATACGTAGTTCATTTTTGATAGTTAGGTTAACCTGTTAGTAATCCAATTGTAGGTAGTTCGTGTGTGGATCTCGTCAGCATATCGTCGCAAACAGGTGTGTAACTGACACCCTCTTATAGACTAGATCGGCAAAAGCCGAAAAGTCGAAATGCCGAAAAGCCGGTATTTTGAACTTGCGAGTGTGCGAATGCTCGTGATATTAATAGTTTGATGTATATGGTAAACTAAAGTGATAAGATTGCAAAGTGCACGATTCCGTGCATTTCGATGTTTTTGGGCTTAATGGGCCAAAATCGGGAGAGTGGGCCAAGGGCCCAATTCGATAAGAAAACGCGGTAAGTATTTCTGGTCGTACGTAAATGGCTATGTTATGCATGAAAACCTTAAGAATAGTGAAATTACTTGAATACCCCTGTGTATGGGAAATTACTGTTATACCCCTATGTATGGAAAATTACCATTATACCCCTAGGGGTACTTTTGACTGAAAAGCATGATGATCTGATTCCGTTTGATGTATGCCATGATTGTATATCTGTTGCATAGGGACATGGGTTATATTATGGAGGAAGCGTCTTGGTGGGTATGTCACAATTATCTGATCTGGTGGCTCTGCCACATATATCTATTCTGGTGGTTCTACCACGATTATCTGTATCTGGTGACTCTGTCACATTATCTGTTCTGGCAGCCATGCTTCATATTTCTGTGGCGTGTAGCGGTTGGGTGGGTTTAGTAGTCACCCCACATGGTGAAAGGTTGGTATGAGGGTGCATATGGTTGGATATGGGTTGGGTTTTGCATAAACATGTAATATCTATTCTGATCTGTTATAGGCCTATGGCTATATTTTGACTTTTGTTCTGGGCTAAGGCCAACTTATTCTGTTTCTGTGGTTTGAGCCGATATAGGCTATGGTTGGGTTAATTTACACACTGAGTTTCCCCAAACTCACCCTTTTATTTTCATCCATACAGGTAATCCCCAGCCATAGTGGGCTTGGAGCTGTGAGGGATTCGGAGTGGCCACACGTTCTGCAAGTTGATTTTATTCTGGTGAATCGGACATCCTTTTTTTTACGTTTAAGGTTTTAGGTTTTTTTTAAATTGTAATAAGGCCGCTTAATTATCTTTTTTAATGGTTTTAATACGTTTTATTAAGGTAGGTATTACTTATATTTAACTGTTGGAATTGGATAGCTTTAGGGCGCGTTTTCAAGAATAATAATTGATTTCAAAATAACATGACAACAAGCAAAGCTTCCGCAATGGAAATATTTTCCAAAATTAATCACTTTCCTAAAAGGACTTAATCAAATTGGTTTCTTGGAAATATACATGACGTTAAGGTGTGGCAATGGCGGTGTGCATGTCTAGGATTGGATCCGAAGGGAGCTTGGTACTTAAGCAGTCTGATAGACTCACCTCCTCTTTCCCGGTTTCCTACCTGGTGCACAGCTTCCATTCACTTTAACCTGCAATGAAATTATCTTTTAAAACACTAAGTAAGTTTTTTCTAGATCAACAATATAAAATGTTTTGAACGCTTCGATGTGGCACGTCAGTTCCGGCCATAACGTCTAGGCCGGGTTTGGGATGTTACAAGAAGGGGCTGTTATACTTATCGTGCAAGGTAAGGTTAGGGTGAGGTTTTGGTTTTAGTAAAGATATGTATTAAGCATCTGATTAATTAAAGGGTAATATCATTTGTAGGTTGGTGACTAAGAGAATCGCAGCATGCTTGCTTACCAGCATGTTTGTTGGTTGGTTGTCGAAAAGCCAAAATGCCGGAAAGCCGAAAGTTTGGCTACAGTAGCCTTACGAGTGCGCGAACACTCGTGAGAAGGAAACCGATAGATTGCTGAGGCCTACGGGCAATTCCATGGACTTGGGCTGTGATTTGGCCACCCTAACCAGAATAGGCTTAATTGACCCGATGGGCTATTGGGCCCATAATAGGCAAAATTTTATAAGTGATGCTATGTGATAGAAAATTTGTGTGTGAGCATGAATACAAGATGATTTGGGCCTAACGGGCCATATAAAGGTGATTTGGGTCTGATGGGCCATATGAATGTGAATTGAGCCTGATGGGCCATATAAATGAGATTGGGCCAAGTGGGCCATATGCATGTATGTAGGGGTTTTGGGCCTAGTATATGATAACTACATAAAACTTAATTAATAGATTGCGACCATGAACAAGTCATAGGGTTAAGGTGTGGCAACGGGTATATGCATGTCTAGGATTGGATCTAGGGAGAGCTTGGTACTTAAGCGGTCTTAATGACTCACCTCCTCTTCTCTGGAATCCTACCTAGTGCATAGTATTCGTTCATCTTACCTCACGGGATTTGTTAACGGGCTGAGGTAAGTGGACACCATATTAAAAAGAAAATTACTGAAATGCCTCTAAGGGAAAAAATGACCAAAATACCCCTAGGTGTTGAACGTAAATTTTCTGGATGTGATATGCATATCTGCTGCATACATATGATATTCTGCTTAGGTTGTATATAGGTTGGGAAGTATGGAACGGAGGAAGTATATGAGGATCGCATGGTTGCTTGACAATCGTGGATCCACCGACGGGTTTTAAGCCCAATATGTAAATGAAGGTAGTTTCACAACCGGGCTACCATTGATGTGTCAGTTTGGTGGGTCGATATTTATATCCCCATATGATGTGGCGGGGGACGGAGCTGGTGTGTAGCGGATGGATTATTGGGATGGGATTGCATTGCATGTTTGATGTATTATGATTTTTGAATGCTTGTTTTTTGTTGAGGGTTGTACACACTGAGTTTGCGACAAATCACCCCCTCGTTTATTTTATTTTCAGGTGATGCTCAGTAGGAGGTTCGATGTTTGGAGAGACTCTGGGTGGTCAGCTAGCAAGACAATTTGGACTTGTTTTTTTTTTCATTTTAAATCATATAAGTCTCTTATTATTAAGTGATTACAAACTAGATTGTAATAAGGCCTTCCATTTTGTTATTATTTGGATTATTATTTTTATGTGATGTAATTATAAAAAGTTCAACATGGTTTCCTAAACTATAGTATGTCTTTTCTACGTTTCCGCAACTAAAGTGACTTATTTTCATCAAATCATATGTTTTGAACAAGTGATTGAAAGGAGTTTTTTTTGATAATTAAGATTTTTTTATTTTAAGAAGGGTTTCCAATGAAAACACGGTTTTCGCTAAAACAGTTCAATGTGACATGCCGAATCTGGCCATAACGTCTGGGCCGGGGTTGAGGTGTTACATTGAATGTGTCGTAATCAAGGTGTGTTACCTCAAAGGTTCTATTTTGGAATATATTATGTACTTTGGAGGGAACATTCATAGATCTAAATTGTCCACCAGCACTTTGTCTCCAACTTTGAATTGGCTCATCCTCTTTAAATACACACCATGGTAATGTTTTGTTTCTTATTTGAACGTTCTGTAACGCCCCAAAATCCTAAATATTTATTTTCGTAAGTTGTGAAACATAAATGCATGTCTGCTTCAGTGGTTAAGTGCTTTGGAAGAGTTTCAAAAGTCTTGGGTTCAAGCCTTGGCTTGTGCAAAAGTTTTGTGTTTTTTTTTTGTTAAACCCTTGGCTCTAGGCAGTAGGATTTTAAATAAGAGTGGGTATTTTATGATAGAAAGCGTCTGCTAGTCTAGGGGATAAGTGGTGTGTTACCTATGCTTGAGGACTGAGGTTTGAGTCCAAGTGGGCAGAATGGAGTGTTTTATTTTGCTGCTGTGTCGTGGGAGTGTAACACCCCTCGCCCGTATCCCTCACCGGAACAGGGTTCGAGGTGTTACCCGACTTAAACTCAGTCAATCACACAAAAACTGTGCTGAAAAATTTCTATCAATTTAAAACTTTTCTTTTCACATGCAATCTATCCCATATATAAGCTTACGAGGTCCAAAACATTAAAATCCTATACATGCCATAGGCTCGAAATACTAGGATTTACTTACACCGATAATGTATGCTCGACAGTGTGATAATATCTCCGGCGAACTCTAACCCGAGCAAGTAACTGAAGTCAACAATCTATAAAACAGAGAAATGTAACAACGGAGTAAGCTTTCATAAGCTTAGTAAGTCTTAAGCAATGCAAACAAATAAACGCAATTATACTTCGATTATTTAATTACTTAAGAGGCCAAATTCTAGGGATATTGCCATCTGGCCGAATATACACAAGCACATAATGCACGTTCAGCATTCTTATCACACTTAATCTGAATTCATATAACATATTTTTATCAAATACCCTCACATACTTTCACACCCTCACATACCATCTCTCTCAATTCTTTTTTATTTAAAAACTTCTCCCTCTGCTATCGATTTCTTTTCTACTTCCTGCCACTATTGTTTGCTTTCTTGGGCTTGTATTATTCACTTTAGGTTCTTCATTTCCCTAAAGACGTTGTCGAATCTCTATTCTTCCTCCATTCTAGACTTTTAGTTTTTCTCTGAAAAGATGGAATTGGCGTGGATTTATGTTTGTCCCATTGGCTGAATACTTGGTCTTCCCCATCTTCCCTCTTCAGTTTGTTTTCCTCTCTTAAGTAGTTGGTTCTATCCAACGTGAGTTGTTTTCGGTTGGTAAGTCTTTTGGTAAGGGCGAAAGTTATGCCTCAAACATTTTGAGTAATGTTGTTATTTATTTAGTAATTTGTTAAGTTTCTAACGTGCGGTCATGTCGTATTGTGGTGCGCAGCAACAAGTCATAACAAACTCGATTTACCAGGGGTATCGTAAGTTATACCTTTTGGAGCAGTAAGGGTAAGCAACACGAATATAGGTCAATTGTTGTTGTTTTATCGGTTTGGTTCCAAGCGTGACTAATGTTGGATATGGAATTGTCATTGTTCTAGGTACGGTTCTTCTCAAGAGGGGTTACATACCTAGAATCCTGTTAGGTTTGTACAAACATAACTTTGGCTATGGTAATCAGCAAAAGCCAAAATAAGTGATGACGACACTACACGGGTGTATGCTCGCTCGTGTGGCAGTCCATATGCCTAAACATGGACGTAGGATCATTGAGGCTGTCCATGAGTGATTTCATGGACCGAGGCTGTATTAGGCCACTTTGGGCCGAACTAGACTGTGTGGGCCCTACATAGGTAAACCACACGGACGTGAGGAGAATATTAGGCCAGGCTGCGTAGTTCACACGGCCAAGGCCATTTTTGGGCTATGTGGTCCACATGGGCGTGTGTGCCCACATGGGCCCGCAATGTGGACCGTGGGCCTATTTTCACTGTTTGATTGTTAAGGTTGCACAGTTCTCCTAAGACGATTGTGGACTTACTGTTGGGTCGGTAAGTGTTTCTAGACTCCTTTATCATAAAATGATTGTATTACCCCTGTGTGATAAAATTACTATTATGCCCTTGTGAGATGTATGACCGTAGTTGAGCATGCTATTTTAAACATGTTGAATACATGTATGATATTATGACAGGACATGACATGATGCCTGATATGTTTAGTGCCGCAACTGGTGCTACTTGGAGTGTAGGGATGGATGGGTTGATTTTATCCCCACATGGAGTGTAGGGTTGGACGAAGTTGTAGTGTAGAGGTTGGTTGGGTAGGATCTATTGATTGCATATCTGTACTTTACTGTTATTGAGTTGGGCTCAGACCCAAACTATTACTGATACTGTAATGGGCTACGGCCCTGTCTGAAACTGAACAATGACTGAATTGAGCTTTGGCCTATATTGTATATGCTCACTGATTGGTTATTTGATACGGGATTACACACTAAGTTTTCATAACTCACCTATCTGTTTATCTGTACAGGTAATCCCTAGGCTTAGGCGGATCAGTGCTGCGAGGGACTCAAAGGTGGTCACACAACACACGTACTTTCTTATTTGATTTTAAATTATAAGTAGTTTGTTTTTGGGTATTTTTGGTGTAATAAGTCCTGTTTAAATTTTTAATCTTCAATTTAGGGTTTTACTTGTTTGATTTATAACGACTAGCCGTAGGACGCAAGTTTTCCAAAAAGATAAATGTTTTTCCAAAACACCACGTTTAATCAACAAGTTTTAAAAGCTTCTACAATAAATAATGTTTTAAAATAAATGGCTATTTAATACGATTAACTCTTTGCTAGACGACTTACATTTTGAAAACAAACGAGACATCCTAAAATCATCGTCAAGATCACAAATAGGTTTATTATAGAACAGGTTTTTCAACGATATCACAAATTAACAAAAAACACTTCAATGGACATCGCCAGATTCGGCCATAATGTTCAGGCCGGGTTTGGGGTATTACACTTTCTTAATTTCTCATATTCCTTTAGTCGCCATTCATCTAATTCATTAAGTTGTACCATTCGTTCTCCCCTCATCCTCTAATTTTTATCACCTTGAAAAGGATACGATTTTAACATGTATTCATGAGTGATTTCGTGAATTATATTGGTGGCCGGGTCCTAAGCGAGAAGTTACCAACTTCGTGAGTAAATGTTTGACTTGCCAGCAGGTTAAGGCTGAACATCAGTTACCTTCAGGGTTGCTTTAGCCAGTTAAAATTCCATTTTAGAAGTGGGAGAGAGTGACTATGGACTTCGTTAGTGGGATGCCCTTAACGCCTGCTAAGAAGGATTCAGTATGGGTCATCGTGGATCAATTGACCAAATGTGCTCATTTCATACCAGTTCGTACTGATTACTCGTTGCAGAAGCTGGCTAAACTATATGTGTTTGAGATAGTGAGACTGCATGGGGTGCCGATTTCCATAATATTTGATAGAGATCCTCGGTTCACATCTCTATTCTGGAAGAAGTTACACAAGGCTTTGGTTACAAGGTTGGACTTCAGTACTACGTTCCATCCTCAGAAAGATGGTCAGTCAGAGGGGGTGATTCAAGACCTAGAGGACATGTTAAGGAGTTGTGTGATAGATTTCCGAGGCAGTTGGGAGGACTACTTGCAGTCAGTAGATTTTGTGTATAACAATAGCTATCAGTCTAGCATACAGATGGCACCTTACGAGGCATTATATGGTCATAGGTGTCGTACTCCTTCATGTTGGACTGAGTTGGGCGACGGTGTGTTCCTGGCCCTGAATTGGTTTATGATATCAAGGATAAAGTTAGACTAATTTAGGATTGACTGAAGGCGGCATCAGATAGACAAAAGTCGTATGCAGATCTGAAGCGTAAAGAGATTGAGTTTTATGTGGGGGACTTCGTTTTTCTCAAGGTCTCACCAAGGAAGAAGGTACTGAGGTTTGGACGTAAGGGCAAGTTGAGCCCTAGGTTTATTGGGCCTTACCGCATACTAAAACGTGTGGGACCGATTGCCTATTAGTTAGAGTTACCCCCAGAGTTGGGCTAGATTCATGATGTATTCCACGTCTCCATGTTGTGGTGCTACTGCTTGGATCCTACGCATGTTATTTCGACTAAGGTAATTGAGGTTCGACAAGATCTAACTTTCGAGGAGGAGCCGGTCCAGATTTTAGATCGTGATGTAAAAGTCTTAAGAAAGAAGTCTATCCCACTGGTGAAGGTTCTTTGGCATAATCACAGCTTTGAGGAGGCCACGTAGGAACCCGAGGAGGCGATGCGACAACAATACCCTCATCTGTTTTGATTAGGTAAATTTTGAAGCCGAAATTTTATTTCAGGGGGTAGAGTTGTAATGCCCCAAAATCCTAAGTATTTATTTTCATAAGTTGTGAAACACAAATGCATGTCTACTTCAGTGGTTAAGTGCCTTGGAAGAGTCTGAGAAGTCTTGGGTTCAAGCCTTGGCTTGTACAAAAGTTTTGTTTTCTTTGTTTAAACCCCTGGCTCTAGGTAGTAGGCTTTTAAATAAGAGTAGGTATTTTATGACAAAAAAGGCCTGCTAGTCTAGGGGATAAGTGGCGTGTTACCTATGCCTGAGGACTGAGGTTCGGGTCCTGGTGGGCACAGTGGAGTGTTTTATTTTACCGCTGTGCTGTGGGAGTGTTGTGGTTGGACTGAAACACTGAAGTGTTTGGGTGGGTTTCAAATTAAGTGTTTGAGGGATGAGTGATCGGTTTGAGTGATTTGATGAGTGATTTGAGGAGGGATTTGAGGAGGAAAATAAGGGATTTTGAAGGAGTGGGAGTGTTGTACCGAATTGGGACTTTGGGCACTCAAAGAATTCGGCTTTGGGGGAAGAATTTAGCTTTGTGCAAATCACTCTTGTTTTTTGGCATTCATTTTGGTTCTTTTCTCACTTTGAGGTCGAATACTACATTTGGGGTATCCTCTCGTTTTTGCTATTTGTTCCAAATTGGCACTTCTCTGGCTCGCCTCTAGCAGTCATTATCTCGGGTTTCTTTGCTTTGACCGATTCTTTCTAGGTCCTTTTCCCTCTCTCTCAATTGGTTTTTCCTTTTTGGCCGAATGACCCTTCTTCTTGTCTCTTAATTCTTTTTGTTTTAACAACTTCTCGCTCTGCTACCGATTTCTTTTCTACTTCCTGCCACTATCGTTTTGCTTTCTTTGGCTTGTATTATTCACTTCAGGTTCTTCCTTTTCCCTAAAGACCTTGCCGAATCTCTGTTCTTCCTCCACTCTAGACTTTTGGTTTCTCTCTGAAAAGGGGAATTGGCGTGGGTTTATCTTTGTCCCCTTGGCCGAATACTTGGTCTTCCCCATCTTCCCTCTTCTATTGGTTTTCCTCTCTTAAGCAATTGGTTATGTCCAACGCGAGTTGTTTTCAATTGGTAAGTCTTTTGGTAATGGAAAAAGTTATGCCTTAAACATTTTGAGTAATGTTGTTATTTATTTAGTAATTTGTTAAGTTTCTAACATGCAGTCATGTCGTATTGTGGTGTTCAGCAACATACTGTAACGAACTCGGTTTACTAGGGGTATTGTAAGTTATTCCTTTTAGAGCAATAAGGGTAAGCAACATGAATATAGGTCAATTATTGTTGTTTTATCGGTTTGGTTCCAAGCATGGCTAACGTTGGATATGGAATTGTCATTGTTTTAGGTGCAGTTCATCTCAAGAGGGGTTGCGTACCTAGAATCCTATTAGGTGTGTACAAACGTAACTTTGGCTAAGGTAATCAGCAAAAGCAGAAATAAGTGACGACGACGCTACATGGGCGTAGGATTGTTGAGGTTATCCATGAGCGGTTTCATGGGCTGAGGCCGTATTGGGACATTTTGGGCCGAAATGGGCCGTGCGGGCCCCACACAGGTAAACCACACGGACATGTGGAGAATATTGGATAGGGATGCGTAGTTCACACGGCCAAGGCCATTTCTAGGCTATATGGGCCATACAGGCATATGGGCCCACGTGGGCCCGCAATATGGGCCTTGGGCCCATTTTTACTGTTTGACTGTTAAGGTTGCACGGGTCGTCCAAGATGACTGTGGACCTACTGTTGGGTCGGTAAGTGTACCTAGACCCCTTTTATGGTAAAATTATTGTATTGCCCTTGTGCGATAAAATGACTATTATGCCCTTGTGAGATGTATGACCGTAGTTGAGCATGCCATTTTAAACATATTGAATACATGTATGATATTATGACACGACATGACATGATGCATGATATGTTGCATGGGGATGGGTTTTATTATGATTGGAGGAAGTGTACTGTACTGGCAACTTTACTGCAAATACTGTTTAGTGCTGCAACCAATACTACTTGGAGTGTAGAGATGGGTGGGTTGATTTTATCCCCACATAGAGTGTAGGGTTGGATGAAGATGTAGTGTAGAGGTTGGTTGGGTAGGATCTATTGATTGCATATCTGTACTATACTGTTACTGAGTTGGGCTCTGACCCAAACTGATACTGATACTGTAATGGGCTAAGGCCCTATCTAAAACTAAACTATGACTGAATTGGGCTTAGGCCTATACTATATATGCTCACTGATTAGTTATTTGATATGGGATTACAGACTGAGTATTTATAACTCACCCATCTGTTTATCTGTACAGGTAATCCTCAGGCTTAGGCAGATCCATGCTGCGAGGGACTCAAAGGTAGCCACACAACCGCACGTACTTTCTTATTTGATTTAAAATTATAAGTAGTTTGATTTTGGGTTTTGTTTTTTTTTTGATGTAATAAGGCCTCTTTAAATTTTTATCTTCAATTTCGGTTTTACATGTTTGATTTATAACGACTAGCTGTAGGATGCAAGTTTTCCAAAACAATAAATGTTTTTCCAAAACACCATGTTTACTTAACAAGTTTTAAAAGCTTCCGCAATAAATAATGTGTTAAAATAAATAGTGATTTAATACAATTAACTCTTTTCTAGACGACTTACATTTTGAAAACAAACGAGACATCCTAAAATCATAGTCAAGATCACAAAGAGGTTGATTATAGAACGGGTTTTTCAACGATATCGCATTTTAACAAAAAACACTTCAATGTGACATCGCCAGATTCGACCATAAAGTCCAGTCCGGATTTGGGGTGTTACACTTTCTCAATTTCTCATAATCCTTTAGTCGCCATTCATCTAATTCATCAAGCTGCACCATTCGTTCTTCACTCATCCCCTGATTTTTATCACCTTGAAAAGGATACGATTTTAACATGTATTCATCAGTGATTTCCTGCAAAGAATGTTGAGTTGCATGATTACTAACATTATCAAAAGAACAATTATCATCTCTCTCTTTAGATACTCTCACAAATTCACATGCTTAAAAAGTAGCCTCTTCATCACCTACCCTTAGCATAAGTTCACCATTACCCACAACAATAATAGTTTTACCAGTGGCTAAAAAGAGTCGACCTAAGATCATGGGTACCTCAATATCCTCATTTAGGTCCAATACAAAAAAATCAATAGGGAATATAAATTTATCGAATTTCATAGTAAATCTTCAATAATTACCCTAAGATACTTAATTGATCTATCAGCTAATTCAATACTCATTCTAGTGGGTTTTGGTTCTCCGAGTCCAAGTTGTTTGAACAATTTATAAGGCATCAGGTTTATACTAGCACCCAAATCAACCAAAGCTTTTTCAACATTTAAGCTACCAATAAAACAATGGATAGTAAAACTCCCTGGATCTCTGAGCTTGATGGGTATTTTGTTTTAGAGAAGAGCCGAGCACTCGTCATTGATCCCCATAGTAGACAGGTCGTCTAACTTCCTTTTGTTTGTTAACAACTCCTTTAAAAATTTTGTATATTTTGGCATATATGAAAGGGATTCAATAAAAGGTAACTTAATATGCAAATTTTTAAAAATTTCAAGAAAGTTACCATATTGTTCATTGGTACGACCTTGCTTCACTTTTGTAGGATATGGAATTGGAAGTTTGTATTCTTTGATCACCAGCTTATGCTCGTTTTTGCATTACTCAACCCCATCATTTTTCTCAGCATCTTCTAGATTTAGCTTCTTTTCATGATTGACTAACACCTTTCCACTTCATACAGTGATTGCGTGGACTTGCTCTTTTGGATTGGTTTCAGTGTTACTAGGTAAACTGCCTTGTTGTCTGTTCGAAACCAATTCAGCAAGCTGACTAATCTAATTCTTAAGTCCCTTAATAGATGTCTACTGATTCTTCAAAGTTGTTTCAGAATTCTGAAATCTAGTTCCTGACACTAAAATAAATTTCATTAATATCTCTTCCATATTCGACTTCTTTTATTACTGATAACATTGATGAAAACCCAAGGCGGTTGTGATCATTCATTTCCTTAACCACTCCAAGAGAAATTTTGATGATTTTTCCATCCTAGATTATAATTGTTGCTATAGAGGTTATTTTAAGGTATAGAACAGTTACCCATAAAGTCAACTTGCTTGTGCTTCATGTTAGAATTGAAGGGTAAACATTCTAAGTTGATCATCCTTACTCTAGTCTCATCACATTACATTATCGAATTCATCTACTTATCCATACTCAAACCATCAATTTTCTTACTCAGCGCTTCCACCTTACTTTCTAACATAACAATTGCATTTATATTAAAACCATTGGCTACCTCAGTAGACTTTGTTCTCATAACTTGCCATTGATAGTTATTTAGTGTCATCTCCTCAATAAATTCTATAACTACCTTAGATGTTTTATTATTCTGTGTTTCACCAGCTTCTACATCAATTATTTGTCTAGACATGGGATTCAAACCATTGTAAAATGTTTGGACTTCAAGCCACAAGAATAACCCATGATGAGGACACCTTCTCAGGAGATCATTAAATCTCTCCCATACAACATATAATGTCTCAAGCTCAAGTTAAGCAAAAAAGGAGATGTCATTCCTCACCTTAGTTGTTTTGGCCATTGCAAAATACTTCGATAGAAACTTCTCAATCATCTAAGCCCAAGTCGTGATGGAACCCCGTATAAGTGAATTCAACCACTATTTTACCTTGCTCATCAAAGAGAATGGGAATAACTGTAAGCATATGACATCATCAAAAATGCCATTAATCTTAAATGTGATGTGTCGTATATTTTTTAAAAGTTAGCTAAATAGCATTCGAATCTTCATCTTGCAACCCATCAAACTGAACATATTGTTTTTAAGAGTTATCACACCCCAAACCTGAGTTTTTACTTGTCCTCAAGCAAAATATGCATAAACTTTTTCCCTTGTATATAACTATCTTGTACTGTTAATCTATGAAAAGAATAACATATACATCAGTTCTCAACAGTCTTTTTTCTCCAAAAACTTGGTCGAATGTCAAAGTTTTGTTTCAACAAAATGCAGAAAATTTGTCCCTAAAAATAAAATTTCCTAAGTACTCATGTATGCTTTTTGGCCATATGAAATATCTCCTAATGCACTCAGTTCATTTCTTACCTAAACTCAAGTTACTTTGTAACCTTTGCTCATAGCCTTTTCAAGTTATTTATTTGTACTTGTTTTTTCTTTTCTTTTTATTTTTTTATTTTTTTGGTTATAACATTAGGGGATTTAGCATGTCACAAAATTCTTTAACTTCATAATGACAATAGAGCATACATCGAATTACCTAGTACTCAATCATGTCACAATTTATATAAAAAATCACTCTTGAATCTAAGGCTTTTGACTAAAAGGATGGGTAAAGCAAAAACTACCTCCTTAACTACTTAGCCCATTACTACTATGGAGTGCCCCTTTTTCTTTATTACACACTCTTACTCAGACTCACCTTTCTAGTCAACAGCATGATGGAGCAAACAAAATGGTGCTGACTTACTCAGCAATTCTAAGCATTGAAGTGTCTATTGTCCTTTATTTAAGTAATGTCATGGTTAAATGACTGAGTTTGGTTTCAAAAACCCTAAGTTCATCAGAAAACACTTGCTATAATCAAAAAGGAAAAAAAAACTGAGTATAGAACATCTCATTTTTAAGAATTAATTTTCACGCAATCTAACCTAAGCTAAACTCGCCTCATCCATTATCACATGTTCTAGATATATTGAAGAATATAAGCTCATCATCGAACATCACAAGTAAAGATTGAACTTCTTGTAGATAAAACAGTACTTAATAATCACATGGCATTGGCAAACAACTTAACTATACTAGGATTAACATACAAACTAGATATGTAAATGCATAATACACCCCTAAAATTTAGGGATGCATTGTCCTCAAAGCATGAATAGATATATGCAAACTATCTATAAACAGACAATGTCAAGGCAAAATATATGCAATGCAATATGTATGAAAGGAAAAGAAAAGTTTCCTTGCTTAGACTGTATTATAGATACTTCATTCTGTCTGATGGGTTGATTTACGAGCAACAGCCTTGTACCTCTACTTCATCTTCATTGGGATCATTTCAGCCCGATCCTTGTTGGTCTTTGCAAGCTCATCAATTATTTGATCGATGTCACGGTCTTATGCAGTTATAGTTCACTAAAAAGAGGTGGAACAACCATAGTGTTGTCCACTGGTGGTGCAACTCAGGGATTTGTGTCCTTTGTATCCTCACGATTAGTCTCAATGCTGACAAACTCTATTTCCTTTGGTTATTCCTTTAGTGCTTTGGTCACATTCTCTTTATTAGCAGGATTCATCTCAATGAGCTTTGCGTCCCAACCTCTTCCCCTCCTATAGTTTTTAAGCAAGGGAAAGGAAATAACTGAAAAAAATTTAAATCCACAAAATGAAATAAAAACAAAAATAATATTCAAAATGTTGAAGCTAAACATCTCAAAACCCAATGGACTATTTGTCTTGCTCTATATGAGCACCCTAGTAGTGCTTCAAGCATTATCCATTAACTTTAAATATGTCCCCCATTTTCATGTCCTTGACATCAACAACTCCATGCGAATATACATGAGCTACCAAGCATTGTTCATCAAAATTGAAAGGTCTATTTTACTCCAGCAAAGTGCACAAGGGTTTTCACTCAAATGAACCTTCATCAAATTCAGAATTTCTATAGAAAAATCTCATGAACTCTTCTTCCACTGTTGTTTCTATCAATTCAATGGCACGACATTCTTTATTCTCATCATCACATTTCAACGCATTAAATACATTGAACGTGACCTATTGGTCATTCATCCTCATGGTCAGTTCACCTTTCTACACATCGATTAAAGTTCTATGTATAGTAAGAAAAGGTCTTCCAAGGATAATCGATACATCTTTGTTAGCTTCACATTTTAAAATAATGAAATCGATTGGAAAAATAAACTTCTCTACTTTTACTAGCATGTCTTCAATTTTACCTTTCAGATGTGTATAAGACCGGTCAGCAAGCTACAGCGTGACTGCTATGGGTCTTGCTTTCCCGATTTCCAGCTTCCTGAAAATAGACAAAGGCATTAGATTTATACTTGCTCCTAAATCACATAACGCCTTGCCAACAAAATATGCCTTACCAACATAATCAATCTATTGCTCAGAAGGGTTCTAAAGTGGTTTGCTTCTTTAGAGAACAAAAACCTCAAGTTACCTTGCCCGTGTTTATAGGCCTTTAATACGATACCCTATACTATTTCCTTCTGTATGAACACTGCTATATGTCTAGAGTCTACTACAAGTATCTATCGAATACTTGCTCATGTAATTCAATTTCAGTCTATCTAATCCAACCATTTCAGAATTAAATTAGTTTATGGGCATGTCGAACAGTCATCTATGTCTATAGATTGCATGCATACAATTTAGAAATAAAAATAATTGAATGAAACAGTAAATTAATTTAGATCTATACTTCAACCATTAAAGAAAATAAAGGTTTCATCATGTAATCCCAACCCTATGAGATTTAGCTCATGGATTGGTAAATAAAATTCAAAATCAAAATATCATTCAACATCATTTTCATCAAATCAATTCACGAAGAAATAGTTAAAAAATAATAGAAGAAAGACGGGAAGACAACTTTTGCATGTCCAATTCACACTCCAGTGACACAGTGTCCTGTAATGGGTGAGAGGGACTGCCTTCGTCTTCATCTTTCTATCTCTACTCAACCGTTACCCTTTAGTTTTGCCTATGGATCTCTACCCTTGTTCGTCTTTTTTGGATTTCTTTTGGCTTTTTATAGGTTTTTTTTCTAGGGTAAATCCAACAACCATGTTTATCTTGTCCTCTTTTTAAATTCTTTTTTCAACAACCCAAGATTATCTTCTCCTTTTTTAAATTCTTTTTTTTAGGATAAAAGCCAATAGCCCAAGAATATCTTCTCCTCTTTTTTAGATAGATTTTTCTGGTACAAGTACAGTTGGGCTGAAACTGGTATGCGTTGAGTGTTGACTCAGTCTTCCTGGAATTGTCAGGGCATTTATGTTGGCAAACTTTCCAACCTTTTACCTATCACTTATTTATTTCTTGTTCCTCTACATGCACCTACCAAACCACCAAACACAACCCTACCTCAAGCAATTAAAAGTACCTACTACTTAAACACATCCCAAGCTCCTAATGCAGTGATAAAATACTAATGAAATGTCCTAAAATGCAACTAAAGGTACCCAACCACAAGAAACTAGCTTGGTCTAAAAACACGAAATATAACTATTTTCAAGAGTTATCACTTAGCATAGTCATACATAGCCCGAGGAGAAAAAGGTTGATGATTACTAGGATTATCATCCATCTCAACAGTAATGTCCTTTTACTCTTGATAGTCTATTAAAACCTATTGACGTTGCTTTGTTTCTCTATTTTCTCTTCGATTTCTATGAGCAGTCTTTTCAATTTCACTATAAAAAAACTCTTGGTTCTAACGGGTTGCCTCTAGTCATAAAACAAAAGAATCTGTAAGAACCAAGCAAAAGAAAAATTAAGATGTAAAAATTAAATTAAAAATAAAAAAATCTAAATTAATAGAAGTAAAACTTTCCTAATATTCTAGTCCCCAGCGATGGAGCCAAAAACTTGATGTCCACGAAACTATCTGTACCAGTCTGATTTAGACCCTAATCAGAACGGTGGTTTCAGGACCACGAATTTGAGGAAAAAAATATTTAAATATTATTTTTCGTGTTTATTATATGTGAATTTGCATGTGTGAAAGTTCCGTATGAAAATTTAATTGTTTGTGCGCTTAATTTGATAAAAAGGACTTAATCGCGTAAATTGAAAATTTGATAGTTTAAATCATAAAGGCTAAATTGTTAGTGGCTTTTTAATATAGGGCGTTTATGTTTCAAATTGTCCATGATATTATGCCTTGGACGGTTGTAGCCTTATTAAATTATGGTTTATTATTTGATTATAGAGCTTATTAAAGTAAATTATGAAATATTATGTACATTAAATAAAACAAACATAATATAGCCATGCATTTTAGTTCATTTTGACCGAAACCTAAAGAAAAATAAAGCTTTAGAAAATTTCAAGCATTCCACACTTTGGAAGCTTGATTAAATGTTAGTTTTTGTTCAGTTTTTGATAATTTTTACGTTTTTGAGATCGTTGCTTTGAGTACTACCCAACCCATGCTTGAATTTTTTATTTCAGTGAATATTTTGAGTTATGCCATTGATGAATATTTGTGTTTTGTGATGTTCGATGATGAAATATCAAAAATATGTTTTAGATTAACATGTTTTGTATTGGAGTTTTTGATGATTTTGAGTTATTAGGACTAAATTGAAAAAATAATAAATGAAATATATGGACTAGTATGAGTATAAGGAAGATTCAGCCTAACTATGATGTGGTGAGATTTTGTGTATTTTGTGTTTTATGCAATTAGGACTAATTTGTAAAAGTATAAAATATCAGGGGTAAAATGGTAATTTTCCCATTTATGTGTTGTTGGATTAATTTGAATGAAATTGTGTTTAAATGAGGTTAATTTGAAATTATATAGATCAAGAACAAAAGAAATCAGACTTGGATCGAGAAAAAGCAAAAATAGTCGAATAGCCGATTTATAACATTCGTCGATATCTGAGGTAAGTCTTTAAGCAATTAAACATCATTTATTTCGAATATAAAATGGTTTACTATGATGATTCGAATTTTATAGTTGTATTGTAGGGTAGCCGAATGTGGTTTAACATTGAATTAATGTGGTTTAGTTTTATTCGACTGAGTTAAAACCTCTGAAAGTTTTATGAACTGTTTATGGAATGACTTTATAATTGTGATATTTGGGCTTTGAGCCTAGCAAGTCTTGTGCTGGTGAATTTAATCAGGCTTTGTGCCTAGCAGGCTTATTAACGGTGAATAAATATCAGACCTTGGGTCTAGCAGGCCTTGTGCTGGTGTGTGATTTAGGCTTATGCCTAGTAGGTTTTATACCTGTGATTTATTTTCAAGCCTATGCCTATAAGACATCACATTGATGTGGAAATTGAGCATGTAAGTTGATCTATATGACCTTGTATATTCGGCCACATAGATATGTACATATGTGATGATATATTGAACTTGTATATTTGGTCACATATGATGTTATATTAAACTTGAATATTTGACTACATGTGATGTTTTATTGAGCTTGTATATTCGGTCATATATGATGATATATTGTACTTGTATATTTGTCCATATGTTATGATATAATGAACCTTGAGTATTCAGCCATACAAGTAAGTATTTATAAGATGATATATTGGATCTTGAATATTCGGCCAAATAGGTGTGTTTATATGTGATATTATATTTGATTTTCTATAATAGACTAAATGAATGATGTTGCCTTATAAAGTTGAGTTTAATTCATGAGTATATATGTTTGAATGTAAGCATAATTGAGATAGTGTTATTTTGGGAATGAAAAGTTGAATAATATTATGCTAAATGAGAAATATTAGTAGTTGGCCAAGGTAACTTATTTGTGTTAAAGTATAGCATTAATGATACAATTTGGCTTGTTTGAAATATTTTGATTATTCATTTCAGTTGTTTAATTTGCTTAAAGCTTACTAAGCTAAGTTAGCTTACTCTATGTGTTTTTGTTACTCTGTTTTATATATTTTGGTTGTAAGTTACGAGCTCGGGGATTGTCATCGAAGTCATCCACACTATCGTCAACCTTCGGTATTTTTAAAAGTGTATTTTCGAACTTATGGCATGTATAGGCTAATATGTATTTTGTTCGACCTTGAATATGTATAACTTAAGCCATGCGAAAATGGCTTAATCTCCATGATAATTTTGGTCATACTTTGGTTATGGTTTGAGCTCACTTTTGGTTATGATGTTATAGATATTATACATGAATGGTCTATGTGATAAATGTAATATGTTTGAAAATGGCTTAATGATGTGTTTAGAAAATGCAAATTATAAAACGTTTATACATGTTTCCATGTGCAATTGTATATTTGTTTGTAATGAAACAAAGTTGGAAGGAAAAATGATGATAATTATGTGCATATTCGTTAATAAGATGAAATTAACCAAATGAATAGTAACTTTTGTCAATTACTATTATGAAAATTATATGTGTTTTATGTGATGTATAAATGTTTAACTTAATATTAAATGAATACTGAATATGAAATGTTCTTTATCAAATGATTATAAGTAGTACATTTTGTGTAATCCATTTGTGTTTAGCATGCGACTAAAGTGTAATGAAGTCTGTTTATTTGTATGTATTATGAGTTTAAATTAAAAGTATAATCAGCTATGTGGTAGTAGAGATTAAATTGACTATTGAAATTCAAGTACATGTAGGTGATAGTTTTAATTTGTGTTCTTGATTAGTAATACCTCGTAACCCTAATTCGGTGGCGCATACGAGTTAAGGGTGCTACATTTTATTAGTATCAGAGCTACGATTTAGTCGGTTATAGGACTAACGTAGCATGTGCGAGTCTAACTATACAAGCTATAATTTTATACTGTGATAGTTTGATGACTTCTGACATTTGAAAATTTCCTTTCATATAGTAATTGTAACACCCCGAACCCGAGGCCGTCGCCGGAGTCAAACACGAGGTGTTAACAGACTTCAAACCACTAAAAAAAAATTTCCCAGACAAGCCGCCAATCTGCGTACTAATCGCTTTAAAAATCATATCTTGAGTTCTGAAACTCTAAATCCAGTTCCGTAAATTTTCCCTGAAACTACACTCATATGCCCATCCACATATTTTTTCTAGAATTTTTGGTTGGGCAAATTAGTACAGTTTATTAGTCAAAGTCTCCCATGTTACAGGGATCGACTACACTGACCTTTGCGCATTACGACTTGGATATCTCCCTGTACAGGGCTTCATTACTGATGTCGTTTGTTTCTATAGAAACTAGACTCGAAGGGGAATCTATGCACATATGGCATGACTTCTAATTATCTCTGGTTAATTTATAATGAATTTCCAAAGTCGGAACAGGGAATCCAGAAATCGCTCTGGCCCTGTTTCACAAGAGTTTAATTATCTCCTAACATACAGCTCATATGGTCGTTTCGTTTCTTCTATATGAAAATAGACTCATCGATATTCGATTACATAATTTATTCATTAATTAATTCCACTCCTACTATTTTTAGTGATTTTTCAATCTCACGTCACTGCTGCTGCCAGCATCTGTTACTAAAGCAACTATGCCTATTTCGTGATTTCTCCTTGATCTAACTAGTAATTCATCATACATATCACAAATTATGATCATGACTAGCCATGCCAAGGGCTAATCATTGTCAAACATCTCCCTACTACACTATTGCCATATCATGGATTTGACACCAAAAATAATCAACCATGACATATGGCATAAAAATCGAATTTCCAAGACTTACGACCTAACATTATAGAACCAAATCCAACCGAACATTTATGCCATTTTCGCATGGCTAAAAGTTTACATACCAAATTTCAACAAAACATATTAGCCTATACATGCCGAAATGTTCTCCTAGACCGACTAAAAAGAAGATACCAAAAGTTGCTAGCCGGTGTGATGACTTCGATGACGGCCCGATCACGCAAAAAGAGACGAGTCCAAGAAACCTAAAATAGGTGACAAGGAAACACCGAGTGAGTATATAACTCAGTAAGTCATAAGCAATGCACCACCATCCATTAATAACATTATCACAAGAGGAAACAAAATGGAACGAGGCTAGTTACTCCATCCATACTGAACCATACCATAGTTCCTTAGACCTATCGGTTCAATCTCATACCAAGTCATGCATTCACATTCCATATACTAATCAATAGGATATTTGAGGCATTTTCATACATCATTGTATTTTCGTTACAATCATACAACTAAACGACCTTTCACCTATTCCACGATAAATCTTATGTACGTGACTTCAATTATAATTGTCACATAGGTTCAAACTTACCAAGCTCAACTCCAAATATAAACATAGCGCCTATTAGCCATGAACTCAAGGTACTTACCCGATCCGCTGTCCGTGATCAACTCAATAATGTCGCACACTTAGTGTCCATAGTGATTCAAAAGTATATATTAAGTCCGCACACTCAGTGCTATATAATCAACTCGCACACTTAGTGCTATATAATCAAACTCGCACACTTAGTGCTGTACAATTTAAACCCGCACACTTAGTGCCAATCTCATGATCATAAATGTTTATACCCGCACACTTAGTGCCGAGATCAACAACTCAATACATCTCACCTCTTTTCTTTTCATTCAACACTTTCATCACCACATGCATACATGTATATATATATTTATCATTCCATTCAGCATCATTACATAGACTTTATGACCATTTAAATTAATACAAACTATATGCTTAATGACTTACTTCGTGTTGGGTAAGACGGTTCCAACTCGGCTACTCGATGATCATTTCTTTGCCTTTGCTTGATTCTCCTCCTTTAACTCCTTGAGCTTAATCAATAAATCAACTAGTTTAACCATCTTGCTAAACATTCATAATTCAATTACACATGCATATGTATGTCTGTATATTCGGCAACCATCCTCACTAATTACCCATTTAGTCGATTATACACATAATTAAAGGTAACATCACGAATGGGCATACTTATGTATATATATATGTATATATATATACTTCGGAATGGGCATCACAATTAGATTTAACACCACCTTCATACTCAATTAGATGGCCGAATGCATGTATATATGCACAATGTCAACTATAACATCATTTAAACACCTAATTTCATCTCATGAACACTCGACCCATTTTTACCCCATATGGCCGAATGTGTAAGATTACATTCAACACCACCGATGTACTTAATTAGGTGGCCAAATATACCAAGTTAGACTTGACATTATACGTCACAAGAACTCTAATTTAATTTGTCAATTGCTTGGCCAAGAACTCACAAGTGCCTTATCTACAACCTATTCGGCCTTACTACTTAAACTTAGCTGTGACAACCCAAATTAGACCCTGGTCGGAATGTGGTTTCGAGACCACATTACCGAGCCAAAAATTTATTTTCGTGTTTTAATTGCATAAATTGTTGTGTGACAGTGAATATATGAGAAATTAAATGCTTAATATTAGCATTAGGATTGTGAATTAATTCAAAAAGGACCTAGTTGACGAAGTTAGAAAAGATGATAGATGAATTATAAGGAGTAATTAATAATAGGGTGAGGAAACATGGCTTTGCATGTCAAATTGCCCATAAAATTCATGGTGGCCGGCCAAGGAGTGATGATGCTCCACTCATTCTAATTTAATATGTTTTCTTTTGGTGAACAAATGATGGGGATAATAATAGAAAAGGGAACAAAAAAAAAATGGGTGTCATACTTGCCATCTCCTAGCCGAAAAAACCAAGAAAAAGAAGGGGAGAAAAAAAACTTGGAAAGAATTCGGCCATTGCTTGTGCCTAGGAGGAGTGTTTGATGTTGTGGCATGAAAAATGAGGGAGTTTGAATGCTTAATAAGGAGGGAAGAAGGAGTGTTCATGTTTTCTTTCTTTTGCAATTGTTCTAACTAGAGGAAGAAGAGGAAGCAAGATTCGGCCAAGGTGGTCCTTTAAGTGGATTAAGGTATGTTAATGCTCTATCATTGAAAATCTTTGTATATTTGGAGTGGCCATCAAGTATAGAAGCTAGCTCATGGCAAATGTTTTTTTTTGTAAAGTTAAGAAGATGACATTCGGCCATGGATGGTTGTATTTCTTTGATGTCGTTTTTGATGCTTTAGGGTATTGAGGGTTGATTATAGATGAGGTGAGTTTCTTGATTTAAAATTTGATGGATGTTAAGCTAGTTAGGCAACCAAAGGTTCAATATTTTTGTTATGTGGTTATATGTGCATTTCGGCCATGGTCTTTGTTTGAATTTGAGATTTGTAATGTGATTTTCCTAAATTGTCTATGAATTTTTGGTTGTTGATTTCATGGTAATGGTATATTGAATCCATGACTTGAATCCATGAAAATTTAGTAAGGTTGCATTCGGCAACTTGCTTGGAATTAAAAATTGATGTCTAAGCTTAGGTGATTTCGATGATGATATATATATATTCATAAGTATATTTAGTTGATTCGGCTTTGGTAGTTGCATGAGGTTATTAGCCGAATATACTAACATACATATACATGTGAAATTGGATTGTAAATATTTAGCAAGGTGGTTAAACTAGTTAAATTATTGAGATAGCTCAAGGAGTTAAAGGAGGTGAATCGAGCAAAGGCAAAGAAAAGGTTATCGAGTAGCCGAGTTGGAACCGTCTTACCCAACACGAGGTAAGTCATTAAGCATGTAGTTGGTATTATTTCAATGGTCATAATGTTATGGATTGATGCTGAATGGAATGAATAAATATACATATATATATATATGCATGTACGTATGTGATGATGAAATTGTTGAATGAAAGAAAAGATGTAAGATGTACTGAGTTGTTGATCTCGGCACTAAACGTGCGGGATAACCATTTATGACCATGAGATTGGCGCTAAGTGCGCGGGATTAAATTGTACAGCACTAAGTGTGCGGTTTGACTATGTTGCACTAAGTGTGCGAAATGAATATGATGCACTAAGTGTGCGAATTGACCATGCGGCACTAAGTGTGCGAGTTTGACTATGTAGCACTAAGTGTGCGATTTGATTACGTAGCACTAAGTGTGCGAGTTGATTATATAGCACTGAGTGTGCGGGCTCAATATACATTCGTGAATCATTATGGACACTATGTGTGCGACACTATTGAGTCGATCGCGGAGAGCGGATCGGGTAAGTGTCTTGAGTATATGGCTAATATGTGCTATGCTTATACTTGGTGTTGAGCTCGGTAAGTTGAACCTATGTGACAACTATACTTGAAGTCACGTACATAAAATTTATCGTAGGATGGGTGAAAGGTCGTTTTGTTGTTTGATTGTAACGAAAATAAATTGATTTATGGAAATGCTTCAATGTCCTATTGATGAGTATATGGATTGTGAATGCATGAATTGATATGAAATTGAATCGATAGGTTGGAGGAACTATGGTATGGTTCGGTATGGATGGAGTAAATTGTCTCGTTCCATTCTGTTTCCTCTTGTGATAATGTTATTGATGGATGGTAGTGCATTGCTTATGACTTACTGAGTTATAAACTCACTCGGTGTTTCCTTGTCACCCATTACAGGTTGCTTGGACTCATCTATTTTTGCGGGGTCAGGCCGTCATCGAAGTCATCACACCGGATAGCAAGTTTTGGTACTTTCTTCTTAGTTAGAAGAACATTTTGGCATGTATAAGCTATTACATTGTGTTTGAATTTTGGCATGTAAACTTTAAGCCATGCGAAAATGGCACGAATGTTCGATTGAGTTGGATCAAGGGTAGGCATGAGATGGACCTAGTCACTTTCGTAACAGATGCTGGCAGCAGCAGTGTCATGAGATTGAAAAATCACTAAAAATAGTAGGAGTGGAATTAATTGATGAATAAATTATGTAATCGAAGCTCGATGAGTCTGCTTTCATGAGGAAGTAACGAAAAGATCATATGGGCAGTATATTAAGAGATAATCAGATTATAGTGGGACAGGGCCAGAACGGTTTCTGGATTCCCTGCTCCGACTTTGGAAATTCATTATAAATTAACCAGAGATAATTAGGGGTCGTACCATATATTTACAGATTCCTATCTGAGTCTAGTTTTCATAGAAACAAACGGCATCAGTATTGAAGCCCCGTGCAGGGAGATATCCAAGTCGTAATGGGAAAAGGTCAGTGTAGTCGACCCCTGCAACTTGGGAGACTTTGACTAATAAACTGTACTAATTGGCCCGACCAAAAATTCTAGAAAAAATTACATAGATGGGTACATGAGTCTATTTTGTGGGAAAAATTACGGAACTGATTTTCGAGTTACGAAACTCAAGATATGATTTTTAAAACGACTAGTACACAGATTGGGCAGTGTCTGGAAAATAAATTTTATAAGGGGTTAAAGTCAGTTAACACCTCGTGTTCGACTCCGGTGTCGGTTTCGGGTTCGGGGTGTTACATTTGATTGGTATCAGAGCTATGGTTTAGTCGGTTCTAGGACTACCATAGCACGTATGAGTCTAGCTATACATGCCATAATGTTAATGTTTAAAAGGGTGATGACTTCTGACGGTTGAAATGTTTTTGTTTTGATTAGTAAATGGATCCCGGTGAAGAAAGGACCCTAGCGGATGACGTTGAGAGCGTAGCGGCTGCTCCTGCACAAGGGACGCCGCCTGTTGAACCTCAGTCATCTGCGAATAATCAAGGTGAGGGGGCTAAACAAGCCTTCTTTACCATGATGAATGAGTGGGTCGCGCAATATGCCCGAACCAACCCGGCTGTCCAACAATTCCCAAATTTGAATAATCCACCCCAAGAGCCTGTAATGCCATCAGTCGCTGATCCTGTGAGGCTGAGTAAGCCACCTGTAGACTTGATTAGGAAGCGTGGGGCCGAGGAGTTCAAGGCCATAGTAACTGATGATGCCGAAAGGGCCGAGTTCTGGCTTGATAACACCATTCGGGTGTTCGATGAATTGTCATGCACACCCGATGAATGTCTAAAATGTGCTGTATCTTTGTTGCGAGACTCAGCCTACTATTGGTGGAGAACGTTGATTTCCATAGTCCCGAACGAGCGAGTAACTTGGGACTTCTTTCAAACGGAATTCCGGAAGAAATTTATTAGCCAACGGTTCATTGATTAGAAGCGTAAGGAGTTCTTGGAACTCAAGCAAGGCCGTATGACTGTATCTGAATACGAACATGAATTCGTAAGACTCAGTAGGTATGCCCGGGAGTGTGTAGCTGATGAGGTTGCTATGTGCAAAAGATTCGAGGAAGGATTGAATGAAGATTTAAAGCTACTAATGGGTATTTTGGAAATAAAAGAATTCGTAACACTAGTCGAACGAGCCTGCAAGGCGGAAGAACTTGGAAAGGAGAAGAGGAAGGCTGAATTTGAAGCTAGAGACTATCGTAAAAGATCGACGGGTAAAGCTCCGTTCTCAGCTGTAAAGAAGTTCCGGGAGGACATTAATAAGTCGAGGGCGACTGCGGGAATTTCCATCAGGGCAAGACCATCGATGGGCTCCCGAGCTACTTCGGTAGCTAGTGTAGGCAATAATCGTCACGAGAAACCTGAATGTCCCCAATGTGGAAGACGACACCTAGGTGAATGTTGGGGCAAGTCTACTAGCAGGGCCTGTTACGGATGCGGTTCGAAGGACCACTTCATTAGAGATTGCACGGAGCTGGATGAGAAGAATAAGATTCAAGGTGCAAGACCTAGTGGAGTGACATCTAGAGGTAGACCACCGAGAATTTTAGGAGGCAGGGGTGGTAGTCAGAGGGGGGCCTCTGATACGGCCGATCGAGCCGAGAACCGTACTCCTGCTAGAGCATATGCCATTCGCGCACGAGAGGAGGCATCCTCCCCCGACGTCATCTCTGGTACCTTCACTCTCTTTGATACTAATGTGATTGCATTAATTGACCCTGGTTCTACTCATTCATATGTATGCGAAACCTTAGCAACCAGTAAGACTCTACCTGTTGAGTCTACTGAGCTCGTAATTCGAGTATCAAACCCTTTGGGTCAATGCGTACTTGTTGATAAAGTGTGTAAGAGATGCCCTCTAATAATCTGAGAATCCTGTTTTCCGGCCGATTTGATGCTTTTGCCGTTCGACGAGTTTGATGTTATTCTTGGTTTGGATTGGTTAACCGCGCATGATGCGGTTGTGAATTGCAAAAGCAAGACTATCGATTTGAGGTGCGCAAATAACGAAATAATCCGAGTTGAGTCTGCGGACTTAAGGGGGTTGCCAGCTGTAATATCAGCAATGTTGGCCCAGAAATATGTAAGGAAAGGGTGCGAAGCATACCTCGCGTATGTACTTGATGACAAGGAGTTAGAAAAGAAACCCGAATCGGTGCCGGTGGTTTGTGAATACCCGGATGTTTTTCCTGAAGAGTTACCGGGTTTGCCACCTGTTCGGGAAGTAGAGTTTGGTATTGAGCTTGTACCTGGAACTACGCCAATTTCGATTGCTCCGTATCGTATGGCACTAACCGAGTTAAAAGAGTTGAAAGCTCAGTTGCAAGAATTGAAAAGAGTTGAAAGCTCAGTTGCAAGAATTGACGGATAGAGGTTTCGCTCGACCGAGTTTCGCACCTTGGGGTGCACCAGTATTGTTCGTGAAAAAGAAGGACGGAACCATGAGGTTGTGCATTGACTATCGTCAACTGAATAAAGTGACGATAAAGAATAAGTATCCGTTACCGCGTATTGATGATCTGTTCGATCAATTAAAGGGAGCATCGGTGTTTTCAAAGATAGATTTGAGATCGGGTTATTATCAGTTGCGGATTCGAGATTCGAACGTACCCAAAACTGCTTTCAGAACGAGGTACGGTCACTACGAGTTCTTAGTGATGCCGTTTGGGCTCACTAATGCCCCTGCGGTGTTTATGGATTTGATGAATCGGATCTTTAGGCCGTATTTGGATCGGTTCGTAGTTGTGTTTATTGATGACATCTTGGTCTATTCAAGAGATGAGACCGAACATGCTGAGCATCTGAGGCTAGTGTTGCAAATTTTGCGGGATAAGCAGTTATATGCTAAGTTCAGTAAGTGTGAGTTCTGGTTAAGAGAGGTTAGCTTCTTGGGTCATGTGGTATCCGCATCGGGTATTCGAGTTGACCCGAGCAAAATTTCAGCCATACTTAACTGGAAGCCTCCGAGAAATGTTACCGAAGTCCGGAGCTTTCTAGGGCTCGCCGGCTATTACCGACGATTTGTCAAAGGTTTCTCGATGATAGCCACACCAATGACGAAGCTACTTCAGAAGGATGTTAAGTTCGAATGGACGGAGAAATGTCAGAAAAGCTTCGATCAACTGAAAACTCATCTGACTGAAGCTCCAATTTCGGTGCAACCCGAATCGGGTAAGGAGTTTGTCATTTATCGTGACGCATCCCTACTTGGGTTGGGTTGCGTATTGATGCAAGAAGGTCGAGTTGTGGCCTATGCGTCGAGACAATTGAAGCCACACGAGAGAAATTATCCGACCCATGATCTCGAACTAGCCGCCATTGTGTTTGCATTGAAAATATGGCGACATTATTTGTTTGGCGAGAAGTGCCATGTGTTTTCAGATCACAAAAGTCTCAAATATTTGATGACTCAACGAGACTTGAATCTGCGACAAAGACGTTGGCTTGAGTTGTTGAAAGATTACGAGCTTGTCATTGATTACCACCCGGGAAAGGCTAATGTGGTTGCGGACGCCTTAAGCCGGAAATCACTGTTTGCTTTGCGAGCGATGAATGTACACTTGTCTGTTCTACCTGACAATGTGTTAGTAGCTGAATTAAAAGCCAAACCATTATTGACTCATCAAATTCGTGAAGCTCAGAAAGTCGATGATGAATTGGTTGCAAAACGAGCTGAGTGTGTTTCGAACAAGGAATCGGAGTTTCAGATTGATGATGATGGTTGTTTGAGGTTTAGAAGTCGTTTGTGCGTTCCAAGGAATTCGGAACTCATTCCAATGATCCTGAACGAAGCCCATTGTAGCCGAATGTCAATTCACCCGGGGAGCACGAAAATGTACAACGACTTGAAACGTCGGTTTTGGTGGCATGGTATGAAGCGAGACATCTCCGACTTTGTTTCGAGATGTTTAATATGTCAACAAGTGAAAGCGGAACATCAAGTGCCTTCAGGGTTACTTCAGCCGATCATGATACCCGAGTGGAAATGGGACCAAGTCACAATGGACTTTGTGTCCGGACTGCCATTGTCCGCAAGTAAGAAGGATGCGATTTGGGTTGTTGTTGATAGGCTGACTAAGTCGGCTCACTTTATCCCCGTGCGTACGGATTTTTCATTGGATAAACTAGCCGAATTGTATGTTTCTCAGATTGTGAGATTACATGGAGTACCTATTTCTATCGTGTCGGATAGAGATCCGAGATTCACCTCGCGATTTTGGAAGAAATTGCAAGAAGCTTTGGGTACCAAGCTGCATTTTAGCACCGCTTTTCATCCCCAAACCGATGGTCAATCCGAGCGGATAATTCAGATACTCGAGGATATGCTGAGATGCTGCATCCTTGAGTTTAGTGGTTCATGGGAACGGTATGTACCTTTGATCGAATTCGCTTACAACAATAGTTTCCAATCAAGTATTAAGATGGCACCTTACGAGGCTTTGTACGGTCGTAAATGCCGTACACCATTGTTTTGGACTGAGCTCGGTGAAAGTAAAATTTTCGGAGTTGATTTGATTAGAGATGCCGAACAGAAAGTAAGGGTAATCCGTGAAAGTCTACAGGTAGCCACAGATCGTCAGAAATCGTATGCGGATTTGAAAAGAAAAGACATTGAATATCAGGTTGGAGACAAAGTATTTCTCAAAGTTTCACCCTGGAAGAAGGTGCTTAGATTTGGTCGTAAGGGCAAATTGAGTCCGAGGTTCATCGGTCCGTACGAAGTATCCGAACGAGTTGGACCCGTTGCATACCGATTAATTTTGCCCCCTGAGCTCGAAAAGATTCACAACGTTTTTCATGTCTCGATGCTTCGACGATATAGGTCCGATCCATCGCACGTAATTCCTCCATCGGAGATCGAGATTCAATCTAATTTAAGTTACGAAGAAGAACCAGTTCGTATTTTAGCACATGAAGTAAAGGAACTACGAAACAGGAAAATCTCATTAGTGAAAGTACTGTGGCATAAACACGGAATTGAAGAAGCCACTTGGGAACTTGAGGACTCTATGAAGGATCGATATCCAAATTTATTTACCGGTAAGATTTTCGGGGACGAAAATTTCTTATGTGGGGGAGAGTTGTGACAACCCAAATTAGACCCTGGTCGGAATATGGTTTCGAGACCACATTACCGAGCCAAAAATTTATTTTCGTGTTTTAATTGCATAAATTGTTGTGTGACAGTGAATATATGAGAAATTAAATGCTTAATATTAGCATTAGGATTGTGAATTAATTCAAAAAGGACCTAGTTGACGAAGTTAGAAAAGATGATAGATGAATTATAAGGAGTAATTAATAATAGGGTGAGGAAGCATGGCTTTGCATGTCAAATTGCCCATAAAATTCATGGTGGCCGGCCAAGGAGTGATGATGCTCCACTCATTCTAATTTAATATGTTTTCTTTTGGTGAACAAATGATGGGGATAATAATAGAAAAGGGAACAAAAAAAAATGGGTGTCATACTTGCCATCTCCTAGCCGAAAAAACCAAGAAAAAGAAGGGGAGAAAAAAAACTTGGAAAGAATTCGGCCATTGCTTGTGCCTAGGAGGAGTGTTTGATGTTGTGGCATGAAAAATGAGGGAGTTTGAATGCTTAATAAGGAGGGAAGAAGGAGTGTTCATGTTTTCTTTCTTTTGCAATTGTTCTAACTAGAGGAAGAAGAGGAAGCAAGATTCGGCCAAGGTGGTCCTTTAAGTGGATTAAGGTATGTTAATGCTCTATCATTGAAAATCTTTGTATATTTGGAGTGGCCATCAAGTATAGAAGCTAGCTCATGGCAAATGTTTTTTTTTGTAAAGTTAAGAAGATGACATTCGGCCATGGATGGTTGTATTTCTTTGATGTCGTTTTTGATGCTTTAGGGTATTGAGGGTTGATTATAGATGAGGTGAGTTTCTTGATTTAAAATTTGATGGATGTTAAGCTAGTTAGGCAACCAAAGGTTCAATATTTTTGTTATGTGGTTATATGTGCATTTCGGCCATGGTCTTTGTTTGAATTTGAGATTTGTAATGTGATTTTCCTAAATTGTCTATGAATTTTTGGTTGTTGATTTCATGGTAATGGTATATTGAATCCATGACTTGAATCCATGAAAATTTAGTAAGGTTGCATTCGGCAACTTGCTTGGAATTAAAAATTGATGTCTAAGCTTAGGTGATTTCGATGATGATATATATATATTCATAAGTATATTTAGTTGATTCGGCTTTGGTAGTTGCATGAGGTTATTAGCCGAATATACTAACATACATATACATGTGAAATTGGATTGTAAATATTTAGCAAGGTGGTTAAACTAGTTAAATTATTGATTTAGCTCAAGGAGTTAAAGGAGGTGAATCGAGCAAAGGCAAAGAAAAGGTTATCGAGTAGCCGAGTTGGAACCGTCTTACCCAACACGAGGTAAGTCATTAAGCATGTAGTTGGTATTATTTCAATGGTCATAATGTTATGGATTGATGCTGAATGGAATGAATAAATATACATATATATATATGCATGTACGTATGTGATGATGAAATTGTTGAAAGAAAGAAAAGATGTAAGATGTACTGAGTTGTTGATCTCGGCACTAAACGTGCGGGATAACCATTTATGACCATGAGATTGGCGCTAAGTGCGCGGGATTAAATTGTACAGCACTAAGTGTGCGGTTTGACTATGTTGCACTAAGTGTGCGAAATGAATATGATGCACTAAGTGTGCGAATTGACCATGCGGCACTAAGTGTGCGAGTTTGACTATGTAGCACTAAGTGTGCGATTTGATTACGTAGCACTAAGTGTGCGAGTTGATTATATAGCACTGAGTGTGCGGGCTCAATATACATTCGTGAATCATTATGGACACTATGTGTGCGACACTATTGAGTCGATCGCGGACAGCGGATCGGGTAAGTGTCTTGAGTACATGGCTAATATGTGCTATGCTTATACTTGGTGTTGAGCTCGGTAAGTTGAACCTATGTGACAACTATACTTGAAGTCACGTACATAAAATTTATCGTAGGATGGGTGAAAGGCCGTTTTGTTGTTTGATTGTAACGAAAATAAATTGATTTATGGAAATGCTTCAATGTCCTATTGATGAGTATATGGATTGTGAATGCATGAATTGATATGAAATTGAATCGATAGGTTGGAGGAACTATGGTATGGTTCGGTATGGATGGAGTAAATTGTCTCGTTCCATTCTGTTTCCTCTTGTGATAATGTTATTGATGGATGGTAGTGCATTGCTTATGACTTACTGAGTTATAAACTCACTCGGTGTTTCCTTGTCACCCATTATAGGTTGCTTGGACTCATCTATTTTTGCGGGGTCAGGCCGTCATCGAAGTCATCACACCGGATAGCAAGTTTTGGTACTTTCTTCTTAGTTGGCTTAGAAGAACATTTTGGCATGTATAAGCTATTACGTTGTGTTTGAATTTTGGCATGTAAACTTTAAGCCATGCGAAAATGGCACGAATGTTCGATTGAGTTGGATCAAGGGTAGGCATGAGATGGACCTAGTCACTTTCGTAACAGATGCTGGCAGCAGCAGTGTCATGAGATTGAAAAATCACTAAAAATAGTAGGAGTGGAATTAATTGATGAATAAATTATGTAATCGAAGCTCGATGAGTCTGCTTTCATGAGGAAGTAACGAAAAGATCATATGGGCAGTATATTAAGAGATAATCAGATTATAGTGGGACAGGGCCAGAACGGTTTCTGGATTCCCTGCTCCGACTTTGGAAATTCATTATAAATTAACCAGAGATAATTAGGGGTCGTACCATATATTTACAGATTCCTCTCTGAGTCTAGTTTTCATAGAAATAAACGGCATCAGTATTGAAGCCCCGTGCAGGGAGATATCCAAGTCGTAATGGGCAAAGGTCAGTGTAGTCGACCCCTGCAACCTGGGAGACTTTGACTAATAAACTGTACTAATTGGCCCGACCAAAAATTCTAGAAAAAATTACATAGATGGGCACATGAGTCTAGTTTCTGGGAAAAATTACGGAACTGATTTTCGAGTTACGAAACTCAAGATATGATTTTTAAAATGACTAGTACACAGATTGGGCAGTGTCTGGAAAATAAATTTTATAAGGGGTTAAAGTCAGTTAACACCTCGTGTTCGACTCCGGTGTCGGTTTCGGGTTCGGGGTGTTACATTAGCCTTTCATACACTTATCTATATTGTTTTAGAAGGCCGAATCCTTATGTGTTCCAACATCTAGCTTACTCAATTCAACACATCAAAACGACATTTAGGCCGATTTTGCTAGCACACAAGCCTTTGACCGAATGTCCTTGACCTCTAGTCACCTAAATTTTTATTCTTTAAAACTCATCCAACTCATATTTTTCATTGACAACCTCCTTAACTTCAATTTATTCACATCTTTAATCATGCTACATTCGACCATTATTTAACAATAATTCATGTATCCTTTTATTAAACACTCAAAATCAACCATCTTCATACCTCATCACCAAAGACATCAAAATACCAACCAAGAATGTAACATTCATGGCCGAATATCATCTCCATCAATTAACAAAATTTGAACCATGGCTAGGTAGATTTCAAGCTTACAACTTAAAATATACATGAATCTCAAAGAATAATATCAAACATACCTCAATCTAGTTACATGCATGGCCAAACTTCTTAGAAACTTTTCCCCTAGGCACCGAATATTCAAGAGCTTCTTAATCAACTTAAAGGTGACCAAATGCCTTAACTTCAATTTCTTCTTTTCTTTTCAATTCGGCCAAGAAGAACCAAAGAACACAACTTGTTTTTCTTTCTTCCTTAGAACATTCGGCCAAGGGAAATGAAGAAAGATGGACACTTTTTTTTGTTTTTTCTTTCTAGTTTCGGCCAAATGGGGGGGAACAACCACACACTTTTTTTTTTGTTTTCATCATATTCCCTTTCATTATTTTATGCCCATGCTCCTTATTTTATCATACTTCCCATGAAACACTAACTCAACATGTTTATGACATGTTATTGCCCATCACACTTGGTCTACCATGCTTGTCATGGCCGGCCACTACTAATTAGGGGGGAAATTGACATGCAAGTCCCCCTTTTATTTCATGCACTAATAGATCCTTATGCTTTGACCTATCACATTTCAAATTTTCTCACATAAGTCCTATTTACTAAATTCACCTACAATTAAACAAAATTCAAACACGAAATTTTCACACATGCAATGTACATATAATGAGCATCAATTATGACGGTTAATTATTTTTATGACTCGGTTTAGCGGTCTCGAAACCACTTCCCGACTAGGGTCAATTTTGGGCTGTCACAGTAATTGGATCCCGACAGAGCTGTAGCTGATGATGTCGAGAGTGTATTTCCTACTCCTGCGCATGGGACAGCGCCAGTTGAATCTTTACCTATCTCGAGTAGCTATAAGGGGGAGGCTAAGCAAGCCTTCTATCAAATGATGAACGAATGGTTTACTCAGTATATCTAGACTAATCTAGTTGTACAACAACCTCCACCCCTGAATAATCCATCTCTGATACATGTGGTACCTTCGATGATTGATCCGATGAGATCTAACAGGCCTCTTGTAGATAAAATCAGAAATCATGAGGCCGAAGAGTTTAAAGCTAATGATGATGATGATGCTGAACGAGCTGAGTTGTGGCTTGATAATACTATCCGTGTGTTTGATGAGCTATCTTGTACTCCGGATGAATGTTTAAAGTGTGACATATCTTTATTACGAGACATCGTATATCACTGGTGGAATACAGTAGTATCGGTGGTCCCAAAAGAGATAGCGACCTAGGAATTCTTTCAGACTGAGTTCCATAAGAAATACATCAGCCAAAGATTTATCGACCAGAAACGCAACGAATTTCTGGAATTGAAATAGGGTTGTATGATCGTAACTGAGTACGAGCAGAAATTTGTGAGACTTATTCGATATGCTCGTGAATGTGTTTCAACTGAAGCTATCAATTGTAAAAGATTAGAAGACGGTTTGAACGAAGACATTAAATTGCTAGTTGGTATACTTGAAATAAAAGAGTTCGTGGTACTTGTTGAGCGAGCCTGCAAAGTGGAAGTACTCAGGAAAGAGAAAAGAAAAGCTGATTCTGAAGCCAGACCGTAAAAGATCATCGAGTAAGACTTTTCACTTATCATTGAAGTAGTTCAGAAATGATTCAGGTCGATCTAGGGCCACTTTAGACTTTTCTAGACGAGATCGAGATCGACCTCCTGTGAGTTCACTAGCCACTTCGATTGCTAGTGTGGGAAATGATCGGAAGAAGAGATTCGAGTGTAAGCATTGTGGTAAATGGAATTCTAAAAATTATAGATTGCATGATCGGTCTTGTTTTAAATATGGATGGATAGAACATCTTATCTGAGATTGTCCGATGTTAGCCGGGCAAAACACTGTTCAGAACGCGAGACCGAGTAACATGTTAGTGCGAGGCAAACCACCCAGACATTCGAGTAATGTAGGTGGCAGTCTGAGAGGGACGAAAGATACAGCGGTTCGATCTGAGGCTCGTGCACCTACCAGAGCATATGTTATACGCGCTCGTGAGGATGCTTCTTCCCCAGATGTTATTACCGATACTTTCACTCTTTATGATTCTAGTGTTATTGCATTGGTTGATCCTGGATCGACTCATTCATATGTGTGTAAGACATTAGTATCCATTAAGACTTTGTAATGCCCCATACCCGAGACCGTTGCCGGAGTCGAACACGAGGTGTTAACAGACTTAATTCATTACTTAAACAGCTCAAACAATTTATTTTTAAAATTTTCAGTCAAGCTAGCAATCTGCATCACAGTCGCTTAAAAATTCATATCTCGAGTTCCAAAACTCGAAATCCAATTCCGTAAATTTTCCCTGAAACTATACTCATATATCTATTTACTAATTGTTTTCTAGAATTTTTGGTCTAGCAAATTTGTACAGTTTATTAGTTAAAGTCTCCCCTGTTTCAGGGTTCAACTGCTCTGACCTCTGTATATTACGAATCAGATATCTCCCTGTACAGAGTTTCAATGAATATGCCGTTTATTTCTAATAAAACTAGACTCAATAAGAAATCTTTAAATACAAATCATGACTTCTAATTAACTTTGAAAAATATATGGTGAATTTCAAAAGTCAGAACAGGGGATTCAGAAATCGCTCTGGCCCTGTTCCACAAACATTTAAACATCTCATAAAATATAACTCATATACCTGTTTTGTTCCATCCATATGAAAATAGACTCATAATTCTTCAATTCCATATTTTATTCATCATCTAATTGTATCTCTACTATTTTTAATTATTTTTCAAACTCATGTCACTGCTGCTGTCTGAATCTATTTTATGGTAAATTTTACCTATTTCATGGTTTCCATGAATTAGCTAGCAATTTAGCATACATAACACCAAATATGATCATGATTAGCCATTCCAATGGCTAATCATTACCAAGCATTTCCATACCACTCAATAACCATATCATAAGACCATATATACAAAATGATTATAATGCTATACATGCCATACTCAAAATATACAAGCCATTATGCCAAGATGGTATATGGATAGTGTGAGCATGCCTCCGACTGTTCCCGATTTCAGAGCTGGCTTGTCAACACTACAAGGAATGAAAAGGAGGAACTAAGCATAAATTCTTAGTAAGCTCACATGCAAATAGCAAGTAACACAACTATATAAGCAAACATAAAACATCATTTGCATAATCATCACCGAGACATTCATATCACATTTTCATTTATCATCTTACCATATTGTTGTTATATCGAGTTTTCAACCCGAGGGTTAAGTACATATGTGTTCAAAGTATTCATTTCACAACACTTACCAATACGTCCCTTTCATCTCAAGTATTCCTCCATTTGAGTAGAATTTTACCTGTTGAACACATCGGAATATAATTCGGATACATGGAAAGTTTGCACATAAGTGCCACATATGTAGCCAAGCTACCATGTAACCCGCCCATAAGTGAACTCGGACTCAACTCAACGAGCTCGGATGCCTCGTTACATCTCTCGAACTCGGACTCAACTCAACGAGTTCGGACATTCGCATCCATAAGTGAACTCGGACTCAATTCAAAGAGTTCGGATGCCCAAATATTCTAGTGACATGTCACTTGTATCCTAATCTATTCCTAAGGTTCAAAGGGGATTTTCCTCAAACATATCTCCATGCCATCTTCCGTAAAATACCGAAACCAAGACTCGGTAGCACTTTATATTTAACAAATAATTCACATAATTTGCATTTTATTCGAAAATAACCACAAAGCATATACTTCATGATAAAAATCAGCATATCATATAATTAACATCAATAACTTAAAAATAACAATTATACTACATTATTTACACATGAACTTACCTCGTATGCGAAAATGGCTACTTTTACCATTTCGTCCACAACTTGGTACTTTCCCCATTTTAGCCCGAATTTTAATTTTCCTCGCTAATCGAGCTTGGAAGCTTGAAAAACCCTAGCCATGGTTTCTCCTTGCTATATTCGGCCATGGGGTTGAAGATGAGCAAAATTGGCTTTTAGTTTTGTATTTTAATTCATTTTACCCCTAAATGACCAAAATGCCCTTACTACTAAACTTTCCAAAAATTCCATCCATGTCCAATATTTGTCCATAGACTTAGAAATTGGTAAAATTGCTATTTAAGACCTCCTAATTAATATTTCAAAACAATTTCATAGTATAAACTTCTAGAATGCAAGTTTTGCAAATTATTCGATTTAGTCCCTAATTTCAATTTAAGCACTTTATGCATAAAATTTCTTCACGAATTTTTCACACAATCAGGCAATCATATCATAAACCTCAAAATAATCATAAAATAATTATTTCTATCTCGAATTTTGTGGTCACGAAACCACTATTCCGACTAGGCCCAAAATCAGGATATTACAACTCTCCCCCTTTACGAATTTTCGTCCCCGAAAATCTTACCAGAAAAGTGGTCTTCACTTTTAATCTCATATTCGGTGCCGAAGAACTTTCACTTAGGTTGTACCTCCAATACATCTCTTTAATTTCTCATATGATCTGAAAGCTTACAGTCTCAACTCTCAACTGTTCTTAAATTTTCAACCCTTCTCAGTTTCCCATGATATCATGACATAAAACCCGGATCTTAACTTGATTAATGGAGACCGGAATTCCAAGAAATCCAACAATCAAAGAGACCTGAAATTCCATGAATCTGATCAGTAGGAATTCATTCAATATAGATATGATTTATGGATCTCGCCAAACATTTAACAATAAGATACATCACATTTTCCTCTTTCCGCCATGGAAATAATTCTGATATGGCCTCAAGAATAATCCTTCTCATTTCCATCCCAATATCAACACTGACAAGGATAATTTTGATAGATCCCAATGCTCGGCTTTAACCCCTTTAACAACTCCGATTTTATGTAACATCGAATGCTCTAAAATATCACATTACCTCACTGTCTTGAAACACATCACAATTCATACAACAGTACATTACTGAAAGTCAGGAAGTCTTTACTCAATGTAGACTAGTCTAGTTCAGACGCTTCGGTTACCAATATTCTCATCTATCCAAACTTTGTCAACATGTAATAAACTTTTCAGCTTTCACAAGACGAAAACCTTATCATTCGTAGTGACTTTAACTAATATCCAACTCTTTCTAATAAATATACACTTCTCGTTCAAACTATTTACTCTTTTATCAGTACAAAAATGAAATTATATTATCAGACTTGAGAAAAATAATCCTGGCATAATTGTCACATGAAATCTTTCAAATATATAATTCACCATACCGACTGAAACTCGCGCTTTTATCACCTATGCCTTTACTGCTGTCAAATCCTTACACAGAAATTAGAAAAAATCCCAATACTAAAATCACCACATTACCAAGATCAAATTAGAAGTATAGTCATATTTGACATGATTATCACGAGCTGAAGAACGTACTTCAAACATGAGTCATAATTGACAAATTATGGAACAAAGATAACAAGAAAACTGAATAAAGAAACCCAGAATAAAGAAATCCAGAATAAAGAGATCCAGGATAAAGAAACCCAAGATACGATATTATGCCGGAAAATCGAAAACCAAACTCATAGAGAAAATACAGAATACCCCGATAATTCTTCAAAGAAAGAAAGTACAAAAGAAAACATCATTTAATCCCACTGAAATCAAATATAACAAGATCAATATATCTTCCCATACATATATATCAGATGAAGCATCAAGTAGAAGAAACAGAATCATAATATCATATGTATTCTCTCATCAATTCTTATCAGACGAAATGAAATAGAATACCCGATGAAATAGAGCAATATAAATTATAAACCAGTCAGACTACCAATGCTTTCATCCAACACCAAAATTAAAAGACATTCCCATATAACAAGAATTTCTTCAGAAGATCAATAGCCATAGAAATATTTCTGAGAACGGGTAAACACATAGAACATCTCAAAAGAGACTGCTAAATCTGTCCAGTCACAACTGTCACACTCAGATAGTTCACATTTCAAATATCATTTCCCCAACTAGTTCTGCCATCACAAATTTCATATTAAACCATTCACTAAAGAAGGCCAGTTCTGAATAAATTTCGATTTACACTTTTCTCGACCTTGCACCTGAGCAATTCGATTTACCAAAGCGAATTCCTTCTCTAACTGGGATAGTGCATAATTCCAATAATCTTTATATCAATCCAATACTTTACTGACTCTGACTTTACTTATCAGCTCATTTTCAATCTCTGATCATACTTATAATTATTCTATCACTGAACTCTTTGGGTTCTCAACCGGAAACTTATTCAATACAAATCTCATGAAATTCCATTATAAGTACCATTTCGGTAAGGGGGAGGGGTTGTAGGACCTCTGACTCGACTTTCTTATACATACACATATGACACAACTTCCATCATCATAGCAACATCATCAAAATCATGTCATTCATTTAGGTAATGCAACATTCATGTTGGCTTACACAAATTTTCCTATTGTCCTATTTAGACAATATACTTATGCATACATTCTATGTTTTCTAGATAGCTTTACTTATTCATTCATTTAATTAAATTAATTCATGCTCATGACATCATATAAGACCAAAAAAACATAGATATTTGCATCACAATCACAACTTTCATTTCGTGCATCATCATGTACATATCATTACAATCATATAATCCAGTCCAACAATTTAACATAGATAAGTTCATTTCATTATAATCCTTTATCTCATAAAAATTATATATCATTGCATTCATCAACATTCGACGTCCAAATCAAGACAAGACATTTTCATTCGTATCATAATAATATGACTTTTATTCATACCTCTACTACTTTCTATTTATTCCGTTCATCTTATCAAGTAAGCCACATACACTACATCATATGAGCATTAAGCAAATATGAATATTTATCACATATGTATCATAAACTTTTATTCATACTTTTCTGAACCGAGACTTATCATAATCATAATTTTACTCAAACACCTTCACATAACATTGACCATGGTCGGCGTAGCTCGGTTGGAGAGTACCCTGTCTAAATAAGACGGTACTCATACGCGTCGGAATACATCACACTATCACAGATCAGTGGCATGTATAGCTAAACTTTTACACATGCTAGGTTAGTCTGAGAACCGACTAAACCTGCTCTGATAGCAACAAATGTAACGCCCCGTACCCGAGACCATCGCTGGAGTCGAACACGAAGTGTTAACAAACTTAATTCATTACTTAAACAGCTCAAACAATTTATTTTTAAAATTTTCAGTCAAGCTAGCAATCTGCATCACAGTCGCTTAAAAATTCAAATCTCGAGTTCCAAAACTCGAAATCCAATTCTGTAAATTTTCCCTGAAACTAGACTCATAAATCTATTTACTAATTGTTTTCTAGAATTTTTGGTCGAGCAAATTAGTAAATTTTATTAGTTAAAGTCTCCCCTGTTTCAGGGTTCAACTGCTCTGACCTCTATGTATTACGAATCAGATATCTCCCTGTTTATTTCTAATAAAACTAGACTCAATAAGAAATCTTTACATATAAATCATGACTTCTAATTATCTTTGAACAATTTATGGTGAATTTCAAAAGTCAGAACAGGGGATCCAGAAATCGCTCTGGCCCTATTTCACAAAAATTTAAACATCTCAAAAAATATAACTCATATACCTGTTTTGTTCCATCCATATGAAAATAGACTCATAATTCTTCAATTCCATAGTTTATTCATCATCTAATTGTATCTCTACTATTTTTAATGATTTTTCAAACTCATGTCACTGCTGCTGTCTGAATCTATTTTATGGTAAATTTTACCTATTTCATGGTTTCCATGAATTAGATAGCAATTTAGCATACATAACACCAAATATGATCATGATTAGCCATTCCAATGGCTAATCATTACCAAGCATTTCCATACCACTCAATAACCATATCATAAGACCATATATACAAAATGATTATAATGCTATACATGCCATACTCAAAATATGCAAGCCATTATGCCAAGATGGTATACGGATAGTGTGAGCATGCCTCCAACTGCTCCCGATTTCCGAGCTGGCTTGTCAACACTACAAGGAATGAAAAGGAGGAAGTAAGCATAAATGCTTAGTAAGCTCACATGCAAATAGCAAGTAACACAACTATATAAGCAAACATAAAACATCATTTCCATAATCATCACTGAGACATTCATATCACATTTTCATTTATCATCTTACCATATTGTTGTTATATCAAGTTTTCAACCCGAGGGTTAAGTACATACCTGTTCAAAGTATTCATTTCACAACACTTACCAATACGTCCCTTTCATCTCAAGTATTCCTCCATTTGAGTAGAATTTTACCCGTTGAACACATTGGAATATAATTCGAATACATGGAAAGTTTGAAATAAGTGCCACATATGTAGCCAAGCTACCATGTAACCCGCCCATAAGTGAACTCAGACTCAACTCAACGAGCTCGGGTATTTGCATCCATAAGTGAACTCGGACTCAACTCATCGAGCTCGGATGCCTAGTTACATCTCTCGAACTCGGACTAAACTCAACGAGTTCGGACATTCGCATCCATAAGTGAACTCGGACTCAACTCAATGAGTTCGGATGCCCAAATATTCTAGTGACATGTCACTTGTAACTAATCTATTCCTAAGGTTCAAACGGGATTTTCCTCGAACACATCTCCATGCCATCTTCCGTAAAATACCGAAACCAATACTCGGTAGCACTTTATATTTAACAAATAATTCACATAATTTGTATTTTATTCAAAAATAACCACAAAACATATACTTCATGATAAAAATCAGCATATCATATAATTAACATCAATAACTTAAAAATAACAATTATACTACATTATTTACACATGAACTTACCTCGTATGCAAAAATGGCTACTTTTACCATTTCGTCCACAACTTGGTACTTTCCCCATTTTAGCCCGAATTTTAGTTTTCCTTGCTAATCAAGCTTAGAAGCTTGAAAAACCCTATCCATGGTTTCTCCTTGCTATATTCGGCCATGGGGTTGAAGATGAGCAAAATTGGCTTTTAGTTTTGTATTTTAATTCATTTTACCCCTAAATGACCAAAATGCCCTTACTACTAAACTTTCCAAAAATTCCATCCATGTCCAATTTTTGTCCATAGACTTTGAAATTGGTAAAATTGCTATTTAAGACCTCCTAATTAATATTTCAAAACAATTTCATACTAGAAACTTCTAGAATACAAGTTTTGCAAATTATATGATTTAGTCCCTAATTTCAATTTAAGCACTTTATGCATAAAATTTCTTCACGAATTTTTCACACAATCATGCAATCATATCATAGACCTCAAAATAATCATAAAATAATTATTTCTATCTCAAATTTTGTGGTCACGAAACCACTACTCCGATTAGGCCCAAAATCAGGATATTACAGACTTTGCCAGTTGAGTCTATTGAATTTGTGATTCGAGTGTCAATCCTCCTGGGCCAGTGTGTTCTGGTTGACAAAGTGTGTAAAAATTGCCCGTTGATGATTCGAGATTCATGCTTTCCGGCAGATTTGATGTTGTTACCTTTTGATGAGTTTGATATAATTTTGGGTATGGATTGGTTGAATTTGCATGATGACGCTGTTAATTGCAAAAGAAAGACCATTGATTTGAGATGTTAGAACAACGAGATTATTCGAATTGAATCTAATGATCTGAATAGTTTACCAGTAGTAATATCTTCGATGTTAGCTCGAAAATATGTGAGAAAAGGTTATGAAGCTTACTTTGCTTATGTACTTGATAGTAAAGTAACTGAAAAGAAGATTGAATCTGTACCAGTTGTGTGCGAGTATCCGGACGTGTTTCCTAAAGAATTGCCGGGTTTGCCACCTATCCGAGAGGTAGAGTGTGGTATTGAGTTAGTACCGGGGATGACTCAATTGCAATAGCTCCATATCGATGGCACCTACTAAATTAAAAGAGTTGAAAGCATAGTTCCAAGAGTTAATAGATAGAGGTTCTGCACGACCGAGTTTTTCTCCCTAGGGTGCGCCAGTTCTATTTGTGAAAAAGAAAGATGGAACTATGAGAATGTGTATTGATTACCGCCAGCTAAATAAGGTGACTATAAAGAATAAATACCCATTACGATGGATTGATGACCTATTCGATCAGCTGAAAGAGGCTTCAGTGTTTTCAAAGATAGATTTGAGATCAAGTTATTATCAGTTTCGAGTCAGAGACTCCGATGTGCCAAAAACTAATTTTCGAACAGGGAACGGACATTATGAGTTTCTAGTTATGCCATTCGGACTTACTAATGCACCTGCTTTTTTTATGGATTTGATGAATCGGATCTTCAGGGAGTATTTAGATCAGTTTTGGTTGTGTTCATTGATGATATACTGATCTACTCCCGTAACGAAACCGAACATGCCGAGCATTTGAGACTTGTGCTATAGAATTTGTGGGAAAAACAGTTGTATGCGAAGTTTAGTAAATGTGAGTTCTGGTTACACGAAGTTAGATTTCTAAGAAATGTTCTTTCAACATCAGGTATTCAGGTTGATCTGAGTAAAATTTCAGCAATACTTGACTGGAAACCTTCGAGAAACTGTAACAGCCTGATATAGACCCTAGTCGGAACAGTGGTTTCGGGACCATGAATTCGAGTCAGAAAATATTTAAAAATTATTTTCTATGTTTATTTTGTGTGAATTTATATCTGTGAAATTTTTGTGATTTAATATTGTTGTTTGAGTGTCTGATTTAATAAAAGGGCTTAATCGCGTAAAATGAAAATTTGATAGTTTAAAGTGTGATGACCAAATTAAATGTGTCTTTATAATTTGGAGCATTTATGTTGCAATTATGCCATTGTATAAGTGATGGACGGTAGAAACCATGAATTATAATGGTTTTATATTTTAATATAAAGGTTATATATGTAATTTGGTTAATAAATCATATTAATATAAAACATAAAATTTAAAAGCCATAGCTTATATTTTCTTCCATGGCCGAATATCAAAATAAGAAGAAAAGAACAAGGTTTCAAGGTTCGGCCACCTCGCAAGCATGATTTAAGGTTCATTTTTACTCAGTTTTTGATAATTTCTACGTTTTTGAGATCGTTGCTTCGAGTACTACAAAACCCATGCTTGAATTTTTGAATTTGATGAGTATTTTGAGTTATGCCATTGATGAGAGCTTGTGATTTTTTTTGTTTGATGATGAAATATGAAAGATATGTTTTAGATTAACATGTTTTGTGTTGGAGTTTTTGATGATTTCGAGTAATTAGGACTAAACTGCAAAAAATAATAATTTAAGGGACTAAAATGTGAAATAAATGAAATATATGGATTTGTTTGAGAGTGGGTAAAATTTGACTCAACATAGGTATGCTAAAATTTTGTGTATTTTGTGTTTTGTGCAATAGGGACTAAATTGTAAAAAGTGTAAATGTCAGGGCAAAATGGTAATTTATCCATTTATGCATTTTTGGACTAAATTGAATGAAAATATGTTTGAATGAGCTTAATTTGAAAATGTTTAGATCAAGAACCAAAGAAATCAGATTTGGATCGGGGGAAAACGAAAGTTGTTGACTAGCTGTCCCGTTCCGTTTTACATTGTCCGAGGTAAGTTTATAAGCAAATAGATGTCGTTAAATTTTAATGTTTATGTGATTTTGATTTATGTGTGCGAGTAAGACCCTGTTTGGGAAAGTGGCATTAATATGTGATTACATGTAAGACCACGTCTGGGACGTTGGCATTGTACAATATGTGTGATTATTTTGAGTGTCCTATCCAATATCGAATGGCTAATCAGACATCGAAAAGTTGTGAACAAATGTGCTGAAATGATCTAAAATGATCAGGTATGAATTGGTTTATTATAAACTTGAAATAATGTGAGTAAGTTACTTTATATTTGTTGCAAAACATGCTTGAAGTAAAGTAAGAATGTATATGAATGTAAAGAATGTATTCGGCCTTGTGAATAATTAGTATGAATATTAGTGAGATGGTTTTTGAATATGGTTAATTGGTGGTATATTCGGCTATAGATATAAATATGTATATAATTGATATACTTTTACTTACTAGTATAAGCATATAAGTGTATGTGTATTTGGTATGATAAAGATGTTTTGGCTTAGCCATTGAATGATAGTTTGTTAATGTATCTTTATATATATAAGTGTTTATTCGGTCATTGCTATGCTTATGCATATGAAGTTATATTTTAATTCATAAGTATAGGCATATGGGTATAAAAGTACGTGGTCACTAAATGATTGTGCTTTGAAACCGAAAAATGCTTTGGTAATATATATGTATACGTCCATAAATAAGTATATGTGAAAGTATAAGATAAATGTTAAATCATAATATTGAAGTTTAATTTGACTATGATAGTATAATTTGGTATAGTTTAAATGTATGAATTATGTCCTTGTATAGTTTATTTGTTTATGACTTACTAAGCTATAAAAGCTTACTCTCTATGTGTATGTTTTTTTTTCTTTTATAGATTTTGGATTCAAGTTACAAGCTTGGGAATCATCAGAGAAGCTTATCACACTATCGACAGTCTTCGGTATCTCTGAAGTGAAGTTTCGAATCTATGGCATGTATAGGTTGAGTTTTACTTTTGAAATGTTAGATTTTGGTTAATGTAACCATGAGCCATGCGAAAATGGCTTAATAATTTGTTATGCTCAAATTTAATGCTTCGTTTTGGTGATGGTTGTGTTTGGTCGTGATTTTAGTGGTTTGGCCTTTTATATTGTCACGTGAATCATAGTCACATATAATGTTAATGGTTGTGTGGATATTTGGCCTTGGTTTGAGCTTATATTGGGAGTGTGTCCAAGGTATGTGATGTTTGAGGAGCTTGTTTATGTGTCTCGGTCGTATGACATATAATGGTTATAAAATGAACTATGATATATCATATATTAGTTAGATAAAAATCAAAATATGTACAAGGATATTTATATACAGTGTTCTTTCATTAACAATTATAGTGATATGTATAATTCACGATTGGTTGATATGGTCTAAGTTTATTTGGTTATAATGTTACATGTCAAAAATGGAAGGTATTTGTGATATATGTTTCATAAATTGAATGTGGTTGATGACTTAGGGTATGATGAGATTGATTTAGCCATAGTATATTTACAAATATGTTTTAAGCTTGCTATGATATTTGTGATTGAATGATTAGGTTGTAGTGCATGCATAGATAGACATGTATGTGAATTGGTACCTAAGAGTAATCAGCTATACTCTAATGTGAACGGGATTTATTCAGGCTTAGGTAATATATGATATGTTTATATTTAAGGATGATTTACTAATCTTGGCTTAGTATTGAAGTGAAATAATTATGATATGTATATATTTTAAATGGTATTAGTTATTTAAATTCAGTGGCTATAGTAATGAATAAGCGTATATACATATGTGCATAAGTCATGGTTATTAATATAATGAATTGACCAAGCAGCGACAAGTTAGATATGTTATTTTGACTTATTTATATACTACTTTGTGGTTCGGCAAATGAGACTAAAATAGGTCACAGTGTGCCATTTGTATGCTCGTGTTATAATTACGGTTAAGTAATATGTATTATAAGGTTTGATAATATTTGATAAATGAAATGGACATTGTGATATATGTTATTTATATGAAGCGAAATGATGTATAATAATATTAATTAAAGTTGGTGCGTATGAATTATAAGTTAATAGATTAATTTGTATGTAAACCATTCATATATTTTAATATTAAATTTGCATATATGATTTGAGTATGAAATGAATTACATTGGGTTACAAGTTAAACATTCAGTTTCTATGATTATTTATTTGTACTGTATTAGTAGTAATTTGAATAATTAGATAAATGTTAATGATTGAGACATGTTAATTTGGTTTAAAAAAAATTATTAGATGGTTTACTTTGTAATGAAAGTCTGTTTTCGAATGTCCTATGATTGGTAATGCCTCACAACCCCATTTCAGCGACGGATTCGGGTTAGGGGTGTTACAGAAACGTTTCTAAAGTCCAAAGTCTTCTAGGACTTGCTGGTTACTATAGACGATTTGTGAAAGGGTTCTCATTAATTGCAACCCCGATGACCAAACTACTACAAAATGATGTTAAGTTTGAGTGGTCAGAAAAGTGCCAGATAAGTTTTGATCAGTTGAAAACTCTTTTAACCGAAGCTCCAGTGTTAGTCCAGCCAGAATCGGGTAAAGAATTTGTTGTATATAGTGATGCATCTTTAAATGGTTTGGGCTGTGTTTTGATGCAGGAAGGAAAAGTTATAGCTTATGCCTCAAGACAGTTAAAGCTGCTTGAAAAGAATTATTCGACACATGATCTAGAATTGACAGCTATTGTGTTTGCATTGAAAATTTGGCACCACTATTTGTTCGATGAAAAATGTCATGTTTATTCCGATCATAAAAGTTTGAAGTACTTGATGACTCAGAAAGATCTGAATTTGAGACAGCGTCGATGGTTAGAGTTGTTAAAAGATTGCAAGTTAGTAATTGACTATCACCCGGGAAAGGCTAATGTTGTTGCTGATGCTTTAAGCCGAAAATTACTATTTGGTTTGCATGCAATGAATGCGCATGTGGCTATGTTAGATGATGGTGCGATAATAGCTGAGTTAAAAGCAAGACTGTTATTTATTCAGCAGATTTGTAAAGATCAAAAAATTGACAATGATTTGATAGTGAAATGGGTTCAATGTGATTCAAATGAGGATTCAGAGTTTCGAGTTGATGTTGATGACTGTTTGAGATTCAGAAACCGAATATGTGTTTTGAGAAATACAAATTTGATTCAGATGATCTTGAATGAAGCTTACAACAATCGACTATCTATTCATCCGGGTAGTACGAAGATGTATAATGATCTGAAACAGCACTGTTGGTTGCAAGGTATAAAGCGAGACATTTCTGACTTTGTATCAAAATGTTTAGTCAATCATGATACTTGGATGGAAATGGGACAAAGTCCCAATGGATTTTGTATTTGGTTTACCGTTGACACTGAGCAAGAAAGATGCAATTTGGGTTATTGTAGATAGATTGACTAAATCTGCTCACTTTGTTCCGGTTCGTACAGATTACTCGCTTGATAAACTGGCTAAATTGTATGTTTCTCAGATCGTGAGGCTACATGGTGTGCCTATATCTATTATTTCAGAAAGAGATTCGAGGTTTACATCGCGGTTTTGGAGGAAACTGCAAGATGCATTAGGTACTAAACTGCATTTTAGCACTGCTTTTCATCCCCAGACAGACGGTCAATCCGAGCAAATCATTCAGATACTTGAGGATATGTTGAGATGTTCCATTCTCAAGTTTGAAGGCACGTGGGAAAGATATCTACCTCTTATTGAATTTGCATACAATAATAGCTTTCAATTGAGTATCAAAATGGCACCTTACGAAGCTTTGTACAGTCGTAAATGTCATACACCTTTGTACTAGACTGAGCTCAGTGAAAATAAGATACACGTGGTCGATTTGATTAGAGAAACTGAACAGAAAGTGAAAGTGATCCATGAAAGTTTGAAAACAACATTAGATCGTCAGAAATCGTCTGCAGATTTGAAACGTAAAGACATAGAGTTTCAGATCGGGGATAGAGTGTTTTTGAAAGTTTCACCGTGGAAGAAAATAATCAGATTCGGTCGTAAAGGCAAATTGAGTCCGAGATTTGTTGGACCATACAAGATTATAGAGAGGATTGGACCGGTTGCGTATAGACTGCTATTACCACCTGAGCTGGAAAAGATCCATAATGTACTTCATGTTTCGATGCTTTGACGATATAGATCCGACCCCTTGCATGTGATTAGTCTCAGAGATTGAGATTCATTCAGATTTGACTTACGAGGAAGAACTGATTCATATTTTGGCTCATGCAATTAAAGAGTTACAAAATAATAAAATTTTGTTGGTTAAAGTACTGTGGGATAAACATGGAGTTGAGGAAGCAACGTGCGAGCCAGAGGATACAATGAAAGAGTGTTATCCGAACCTATTCACCGGTAAGATTTTTGGGGACGAAAATCCCTAAGGGGGGAGAGTTGTAGCAGACCGATTAGACCCTAATCGGAACGGTGATTTTGGGACCACAAATCCGAGTCAGAAAAATATTTTTCCGTGTTTATTATATGTGAATTTGCATGTGTGAACGTTTCGTACGAAAATTTAATTGTTTGTGTGCGTAATTTGATAAAAAGGACTTAATCGCGTAAATTGAAAATTTGATAATTTAAATCATAAAGGCTAAATTTTTAGTGGCTTTTTAATATGAGGTGTTTATGTTGCAAATTGCCCATGATATTATGCCTTGGACGGTTGTAGCCTTATTGATTGCATGATATTCGTAACAGGTTTTAAAGATTTATAAATGAATCGTTCTTGAGACTAACTTATTATCACAATTAAGGCAAGTGTACTTGTCAAACAGTAGTATAGTTCAACAAGACCGGATTGTTGAACCCAAAGGAACTATGAGTACTAGTATTTACTTCCTTTTTATTATCTAGCCTAAAAATTAAGAGGTTTGGTTATCTAAACTAATTACTAACTAAGAATGCACAGAAAGAAAACTTGGGAAAATACTTTTGGAAAAATTCGATTGATTGAGACAATACCTAAGGAAAAATCCACTTAGACTTCACTTGTTATTTGACTCTAAATCAAACGATTTATTCATTTGACTTAATCCGTAGAAATCCCTAAGTTATATTATTATCTCTCTCGAGACTAAAAACATCTAACCCTTGGTTGAATAGTTGAAATCTCTTTCTAATTAACACCCTAGAATTTCATTAACTCGATCTATGGATTCCCTTATTAGGTTTCACCCTAATCCGACAAAATCTTGTCACCCTATCTCTAGGGGCGCAATCAACTCCACTTAATTATGACAAATTTACTCTTAGATAGGGTCTATTCCTCTTTTGAATAAGAGCTTAACTTGAATCAATATCCTGGAATATCAAAACAAGAATTAAGAACACATAATTAAGAACAAGTCAAGTATTTATCATACAATTCAGATAATAATAACAAGATCCATCTTAAGTTTCATTCCCCTTAGGTATTTAAGAGGTTTAGTTCATACTTATGAAAGAAAACATCTCAAAAGCATAAAGATAACAAAACATAAGAAAATCCAAAACTCCTGAAGGAACTTGAAGGGAGATCTTCAGTCTTGATGATAAATCTGGCTTCTGAGATGGATCAATCGGCTTCCCTTGAGTAATTCCTTCCTTCCTCCTCTGCGTCCCCCCTCTAAGTGCCTCCTCAGGTGTTTAAATAGGCTTTGGAATGCCTAAGAGCCCTCAAAATTGGCCTTTTCTGAATTGCACTAAACTTGGGCTCGGCAGGGACACGCCCGTGTGACATGCCCATGTGCGATTACTTAAGGCCGTGGTCAAGGCTGTTAAATGGGCACGTACGTGTGATCCACCCGTGTAAGTCGTGCTTCAATCCTGCCAAAGGGACACGGCTGTGGGACACGACTGTGTGAGAAAGTCCAAGCCATGTTGATTTCCCGAGTGGGTCCATTTTCTCCATTTTTGGCCCGTTTCCCGCTCTTTTTACGCTCCTATGCTTACTTAAGTATAAAACATGAAATTAAAGGATTAGGAGCATCGAATTCACTAATTCTAAGGAGAAGCCATCCATAAATGCACTAAGCATGGGATAAAAATATGTATAAATTATGGTTTATTATTTGATTATAAAGGTTATTAAAGTAAATTATGAAATATTATGTACATTAAATAAAACAAACATAATATAGCCATGCATTTTAGTTCATTTTGACCGAAACTAAAAGATAAATAACGCTTTAAAAAGTTTCAAGCATTTGGCACTTTGGAAACTTGATTAAAGTTTAGTTTTTGTTTGGTTTTTGATAATTTTTACGTTTTTGAGATCCTTGCTTCGAATACTACCTGACCCATGCTTGAATTTTTTATTTCGGTGAATATTTTGAGTTATGCCATTGATGAATATTTGTGTTTTGTGATGTTCGATGATGAAATATCAAAAATAAGTTTTAGATTAACATGTTTTGTATTAGAGTTTTTGATGATTTTGAGTTATTGGGACTAAATTGAAAAAATAATAAACAAAATATATGGACTAGTATGAGTATAAGGAAGATTCGGCCTAACTATGATGTGGTGAGATTTTGTGTATTTTGTGTTTTATGCAATTAGGACTAATTTGTAAAAGTATGAAATACCAAGGGTAAAATGGTAATTTTCCCATTTATGTGTTGTTGGATTAATTTGAATGAAATTGTGTTTAAATGAGGTTACTTTGAAATTATATAGATCAAGAACAAAAGAAATCGGACTTGGATCGGGGAAAAGAAAAAATAGTCGAATAGCCAATTTATAATGTTTGTTGATATCCGAGGTAAGTCTTTAAGCAATTAAACATCATTTATTTCGAATATAGAATGGTTTACTATGATGATTCGAATTTTATAGTTGTATAGTAGGGTAGCCGAATGTGGTTTAACATTGAATTAATGTGGTTGAGTTTTATTCGACTAAGTTAAAACCTCTGAAAGTTTTATGAACTGTTTATGGAATGACTTTATAATAGTGATATTCGGGCTTTGAGCCTACCAAGCCTTGTGCTAGTGAATTTGATCAGGCTTTGTGCCTAGCAAGCTTATTATCGGTGAATAAATATCAGACCTTGGGTCTAGCAGGCCTTGTGCCAGTGTGTGATTCAGGCTTATGCCTAGCGGGTTTTATACCGGTGATTTATTTTCAAGCCTATGCCTATAAGACTTCACATTGATGTGGAAATTGAGCATGTAAGTTGATCTATATGACCTTGTATATTCAGCCACATAGGTATGTACATATGTGATGATATATTGAACTTGTATATTTGGCCACATGTGATGTTATATTAAACTTGAATATTTGACTACATGTGATGTTTTATTGAGCTTGTATATTCGGTCATATATCATGACATATTGTACTTGTATATTTGGCCATATGTGATGATATAACGAACCTTGAGTATTCGGCCATACAAGTAAGTATTTATAAGATGATATATTGGATCTTGAATATTCGGCCAAATAGGTGTGTATATATGTGATGTTATATTTGATTTTCTATAATAGACTAAATGAATGATGTTGGCTTATAAAGTTGAGTTTAATTCATGACTATATATGTTTGAATGTAAGCATAATTGAGATAGTGTTATTTTGGGAATGAAAAGTTGAATATTATTATGCTAAATGAGAAATATTAGTATTTGGCCAAGGTAACTTATTTGTGTTAAAGTATAGCATTAATGATACAATTCGGCTTGTTTGAAATATTTTGATTATTCATTTCAGTTGTTTAATTTGCTTAAAGCTTACTAAGCCAAGTTAGCTTACTCTATGTGTTTTTGTTACTCTATTTTATATATTTTAGTTGTAAGTTACGAGCTCAGGGATCGTCATCGAAGTCATCCACACTATAGTCAACCTTCGGTATTTTTAAAAGTCTATTTTCGAATTTATGGCATGTATAGGCTAATATGTATTTTGTTCGACCTTGAATATGTATAACTTAAGCCATGTGAAAATGGCTTAATCTCCATGATAATTTTGGTCATACTTTGGTTATGGTTTAAGCTCACTTTTGCTTATGATGTTATATATATTATACATGAATGGTCTATGTGATAAATGTTATATGTTTGAAAATGGCTTAATGATGTGTTTAGAAAATGCAAATTATAAAACGTTTATACATGTTTCCATGTGCAATTGTATATTTGTTTGTGATGAAACAAACTTGGAAGGAAAAATGATGTTAATTATGTGCATATTCGTTAATAAGATGAAATTAACCAAATGATTAGTAACTTTTGTCAATTACTATTATGAAAGTTATATGTGTTTTATGTGATGTATAAATGTTTAACTTAATATTAAATGAATACCGAAAATGAAATGATCTTTATCAAATGATTATAAGTAGTACATATCGTGTAATCCATTCTTGTTTGGTTATAGTATGCGACTAAAGTGTAATGAAGTCTGTTTATCTATATGTATTATGAGTTTAAATTAAACGTGTAATCAGCTATGTAGTAGTAGTGATTAAATTGACTATTGAAATTCAAGTACATGTATATGATCATTTTAATTTGTGCTCTTGACTGGTAATACCTCGTAACCCTAATTCGGCGACGGATACGGGATAGGGGTGTTACACTAACTAAAAGTTCAACTAAGGCAAGTGCACTTATTAATTCATAGTATAGCTACGGTGAGCAAAGATATTGTTCCCATGAAGACTAAAAGTACTAGTAATTACATTCTTTCTATTATTTAACCGAATAAATTGAGTGATTGATTAAAAACTAAAATGAACTAAATTAATTAAATAATGAACACGACAAAGAACAAAACTTAAAAATAATTAATTAACAACCAAGAAGGAAAACAATACCCAGGAAAGAATTTACCTAGACTTTGTAACATCCTAATTTTTGGGTTTTTCATGATTCTCGAGATTTTGGTAAAGTTTTTAAAATTTGGTATTTGGTTGTGAAATTCATAGTTGGAGTATGTAATTGGGCTTATGAAAGGCCCATTTGATGGCCAAAACCCGGTAGAATTTTTGAATTTTGGACTTAAGGAGTTTGGGGCTTTGGATAGGTGGCCTTATTAAAAGGTATGGGTAAAAAGTAACACAAAAGAGCCCCTGGCAATGTGGCTAAGTGATGCCATTAAGGAGCTAAAAAGGTGGCGTGTAAGTGGTTGGGGGAAAGCCAGGGTTCGATTCACTATGATGGCAAATGTGATGTTATTTTTATGCCTTGAGCATGCAGAAGTTGAAGCCGAATGGAACTCTGTTGGAAAGAGTTTGAATCAGTTGAATGCTTGAATTAAGGAGTGATAAGGGGAGAGATTTTAGGGATTTGAAGGAGGGATTAGAGTGGGCCGAATAGAGGGGATTAGGGAGGAGAAATCGGCTTGGGGATTTTGAGCATAGCATTTCGGCATTAGGCTAGAGTTGTGCCGATTTTCCTCTGTTGGAACACCATAGAGCCATTCTTTTCATCCTTTTTCTTCTCTAACTGGAACTATCACCCTTTCCATTCATCTTTCTTTATTTTCTTCTCCAAAACCAGCCTACTATTCCTTTCTTCCCATCTATTACTCTCTTTCTCATCATCACTTTTGTCGAAAAGCCACAAAAGCCGAAACCTGTGAAGCTTGGTTGTGCCGATTTCTTGTTGACCAGTAACCTTCTTTTTCTGTTCACTTTTTGGTGGCCAATTCCTTCATCTGCCAAGTTTTAAGTGGTACAAAAAAGAAAGACTGTGGTAAGTATTCATACTCCAATCGATTCAGTAGTATAACTGTTGACAAAAGCCGAAACCCCCTATAGTTTAGAGAGGTTGTCGATTTGAGATATAGGCCTCATTGGGCTTCTTCATTTGATTTTTATGGTTTGTATAGTGGAATAGATAAACTTTGGAGGAGCAGTAAGGCTTGGAGTGTCAGTGTTGGGTAAGCTTGAATCATATCGTCAGACCCTGTAAAGGTAAGTGAACTATGGCCATTAGGGGTTCTTTGGCCGATTTTGGTAAGGTAAGATTTGGGTTGATTAACATGAAATGTAGACTAAGAATGGTGGTGAATAATTGTAGGTTTTCGTGGGAGACTTCGTTGGTGAATGTCACAAAACAGGTGTGTAACGCACCCTCTTTCGTAGCTTAACTCGATATATGCCAAAAAGTCGAAATGCCAAAAATTCTGACATTTCGAGGACTCATGAGCATGCGAAAGCTTATAGGTTAGCTAGATATGCTAAGTTTGATGATCGGGATCGTTGGTACAGGTAAGGGCACAATTTACTGCATCACGGTAAGTTGGGCCTCGAGGGGCTGAAATCGGGCCCAATGGGCTTTCGGGCCCATTTGGGTAAGTTGGTAGAAAATGGAATCCAGATAAATTGCACATTAAGACAGTTAATATCATTATGGAATATAGGCTAAATGGGTCTAGATGACTAAATCGGCCATGTTGGGCCCATTAGGGGTTTTTGGCCCAATGACTCGGTTTTGCTAGAATGGGCTAGAGTCGCTGATTAAACACTTGAAATTGTTGATAATTGATAGAGAAATAAAATTACCCTTATAATGTGAAAATGACCTTTTTTGCCCCTAGGTGGAAATGACCATTATACCCCTAGGGTTATGTTATAATTAAGATGTATGTGATTCTGCTTTTGTACATGATATGCCATGATATGCACATGATATGCCATGATATATTCACATATGCATGGGTTGGGTTTTATATGAATGTATGAAGTGCTAAAAGGGCTTTGCCCCAGTTTACCGAAAAGGGCTTTGCCCCAGTTTATCAAAAAGGGCTTTGCCCCAGTTTTTAAAAGAGGTTAGGCCTCCAGTTATATGATAAAGCAGCTATGCTTCCAGTGGAGAGTTTGGTTGGGTGGGTTGAGTTATTCTCCACATGGAGAGCTTGGTTGGTACGGGTGGTGAGTAGCGGTTGGTGGGTTGAGTAGTCTCCCCAAACGGGCTTACATGCATCCATTAATATTGCATGTGATATTGAAATAGGCCTATGGGCCATACCGATTACAGTAAAGGCTTCGGCACAGTGATGTGATTTATGAAAAGGCTTTGGCCCAATAACCGTTAAACGAAAGGCTTCGGCCTAGTATATATTGAAACTGAACTTGGGCTTAGGCCCAGTACGCTGATATTGTTTGGGCTCTAAAAGGGGCTTGTTGCACACTGAGTTTCCAAACTCACCCCCTTCCTTAACCTTGTAGGTGAGCCTTGATGTGGGGACTTGGAGTTGGAGGGGATTCAGCGTGGCCACGGTGATCGCTCTTGGACTTTACAATAAGTAGCTCGTTTCCTTTAGTTTATCTTAAATACTATTTATTTTTGGGTTGTAATAAGGCCATCTTAACTATTTTTTTTCTGGGATTATTTTATTTTTAATAACTCTAAATATTTCTGATAATAATTCAAGTGGTCTAGACTTAGGGCGCGCGTTTACAAAATGATACTCGTTTTCAAAATAACGCAACGACACGAGTAACTGGTTTATCAAGGATATCTACTCAAATGAATTTCAACTCGTTTATCAAAGTGTGGCAATGGTTGTGGGCATGTCTAGGATTGGATCCAATCGAGAGCCTGGTACTAAAGCAGCCTTCATGGCACACCTCCTCTGTTTCGGATACCTACCTGGTGCACAGCTTCCATTCACTTTGTTAACTTTGCAAAAGACGATCTTTTAAAACTCTAATATGAGTCATGGGTTTTTAAAATTTCAACGTGACACGCCGGATTCGGTCATAACGTCTAAGCCGGGTTTGGGGTGTTATAAACTTCATCTGTCACTATCAATCTAAATTACGTAATTTCTTTACTTAGTAACTTGATCCTAGAAATCCCTAAATCATGTTAATATCTCTTTCGAGAGTAAGGGAAACTACATCTAGGTTGATTAATTGAAATATTTTTCTAACTAAAACCCCTATTATGGCGAAGTATCTATTGCGTAAAATAAAAATCAAATGACAGAATAACCACAAAAACAAAGAAACTCATGATGGCTTCCTAAGAAATCAAATGTGAATCTTTAATCTTGGCAGAAATCTTCTTCGAAATCGGCTTCAATGGTGTTTCTCGGGTTATTTTCTTGAATATTCTATGACGGCTCTCTCCTGTCTTCTTTTTTTCTTGTCATAACTATGTCTTAGAATGCCCAGAAAAACCTAAAAATTACATTTCTTTTTGTTGTTCAGAGTTAAAATTTGGCAATTGACACAACCTACCACACAGACGTGTGGTAGCCTGTGTAGGTCACACGATCGTGTGGAAAGGATCAGCCCATGTGAGTCCTATAGCTTGCTCTGATTTTAACTCATTTTTCCGTCCTTTTGCTCCCAGATATTCTACTAGGCATAAAAACATGAATTTAAAGGGTTGGGAGCTTAAAATTCACAATTAAGATCGAATACTGACCCAAAAATTTATTATGAACAAAGTTAAAATATGTTACTTTTAGCACTTTTCATTTATGTATTATATGCTTGAATTAACATATTGTTTGTAACGCCCCAATTTTCGGGAATTCTGTGATTGTTTGGTAAAATTTAAAATTTTGTGTTCTGTCTGCTTGATGAAGGTTTATTTATGATAGGGGGCCTCCAGAAGGCCCAAGCTTAAGCTAAAACCCAGTAACTTTGTGTGATTTTAAGCCATAAGAGGAAAAGGGGGTTCTGGTTAGCAGGGGTCTTAAATATTATTTGGGTAAAATAAGACATAAGGAGGCAAGTGGAAAAGTGGCATGTGGCGCCACTAGGAAGGCTATAAAAGTGGCGTGTAGAAGGGTAGGAAGAGCCCAGGTTCGAGCCGCAAGACAAGAAAATAAGGTGTTTATTTTTTTTTTTGTGCACAAAAAGGGGAGGTGATGGAATTCAAGGGGGAACTCTGTTAGGGAGAGTTTAAGATGATAAGGGGATTGAGTAAGGATAAAGATAAGGGAGGAAATCTAGGATCTGATCAAGGAACAAGAGGTGGCCGGCCAAGGGACTTTAGCATGGGAAATTCGGTTAGGGTAGTGTTTGTATAAATTCGGCACAAGGGGGTAAGTGAGCCATTTTCTGATCACTCTTCCTCTCCTTTTATTTTTCTTTTTCTCTCCATTTGTTATTCTTTTCTTCTTCTGCTCCCCATAGCCGAATCCTTTAGCCACCTTACTCTATACCACCTTTCTTCAATTATTTTTAAAACTATAGCCGATTGCCTCAAATCCCGAAATCCTGAAAACTTGATTCCTCTTATACCGATTTCCCTAGCCAATTCTCCTAAATTTCTCATCATCTTTGGCCGATTCTCTTATCCTCTAAACCCCAAGTTTCTGTCAACAATATCACAGTAAAACCCTCATCTCTTCTTCACTGTACTAAAAGCCGAAAACCCCATATTTGAGGGGCATAGCCGAATTCTTAGATCATTAAAGGATCGACTGCTGCTAGGATGTGAGGGTTAGATCTACATATCAAATAAGAGCTTAAGTGAAATCTTTGACTGAAGAAACTGGTGGTAAGTATTTGAATCTATTCTTTATTTTGGGATTTAGAAAAGCGGAAATCCCTAAAGGCTTAGGGAGGCTATCGATTGGGCTTTAAGGCTCTAAGGGTTGTGACAATTGTTTATTATAATGGTAGTGCGATTTAGAGGCTACTGATCAGAGGCTTGGACAAGGGGAAACGACCGAATCTAAACACAATCGCTAGTTTCGACAAAGGTAAGTTCGCTAGTGCCAAAGTGCTTTGGGCCGAATGTGGTAAGGGGTTACTTATAGTTCATTTTTAGTAGTTAGATTAACGTGTTAGTAATCTAATTGTAGGCAGTTCGTGCGTGGATCTCGTCAGCGAATAGTCATAAAATAGGTGTGTAACTGACACCCTCTCATAGACTAGATTGGCAAAAGCCGAAATGCCGAAAAGTCGGTATTTTGGGAATTTGCGAGTGTGCGAATGCTCGCAAGATAGTTGCGTTTGTATATTTGGTAATCTAAAGTAACAAACTGCAGTACGCGCGATTTCATGCATTTTGATAATTTCGGCTTAATGGGCCAAAAATCGGGTTCATGGGCCAACGGGTCCAATTCGATAAGTATGCGCGGTAAGTGTTCTGATGGTACGTAAATGGTTAGGATATGCATGAAAACCCTAAAAGTAGCTAAATTACTATAATACCCTTATGTATGGAAAATTACCATGATACCCCTAGGTGTAAATGACCGATATGCCCCTAGAGTTAATTTTGTCTGAAAAGCATGTTGATTTAAATCTATATGTTGTATGCCATGAATGAATCTTTGTTGCATGGGGACATGGGTGATATTTTGGAGGAAGCATCCGGGTGGCTATGCCACAATTATCTGATCTGGTGGCTCTGGCACATATTTCTGTTCTGGTGGCTCTGCCACGATTATCTGTATCTGGTGACTCTGTCACATTATTTGTTCTGGCAGCCATGCTGCATATTTTTGAGGCGTGTAGCGGTTGGGTGAGTCGAGTAGTCTCCCCACATGGTGAAAGGTTGGTAAGGGGGTGCATGTGGTTGGTTATGGGTTGGGTTTTGCATATACATGAAATATCTGATCTGATTTGTTATGGGCCTATGGCCTTAATTTTGTATTCTGTTCTGGGCTAAGGCCGATTTATTCTGTTTCTGTGGGTTGAGCTGATATGGGCTATGGTTGGGTTAATTTTACACACTAAGTTTCCCCAAACTCATCCCCTATTTTCATCCATGCAGGTAATCCCCAACCATAGTGGGCTTGGAGCTGCGAGGGATTCGGAGTCGCGACTCGTTCTGTACTATGGTTTTCTTCTGGTGAATTGGACTTCATTTTTCATTTACTTTGATGATTTGGGTTTTATTATGTAATAAGGCCGCTCTATTATTTTTTATGGGTTTGGTTTATATTTTATTATGATAAACTTAATTTATATTAACTATCAAAATGGGCTAGATCTAGGGTTTGTTTTCAAAAACATAAATTGATTTCAAAGTAACACGATCTCGAACAAGGCTTCTACTATGATAGTGTTTCCCAAAATTAAATATGTTTTATTTTAAAATGAACATAATTACAATGGTAACCTAAAGGAATACACGATGTTAGAGTGTGGCAATGGCGGTGTGCATGTCTAGGATTGGATCCGAAAGAGCTTGGTACTTAAGCAGTCCGATGGACTCACCTCCTCTTTTCCGGTTTCCTACCTGGTGCACAGCTTCCATTCACTTTAACCCTTAATGAATTAATCCTTTGAACATCAACTACGATTTTCTGGACTAAGAATGGAAAAATGTTTTAACGCTTTGATGTGGCACGTCGGATCCGGTCATAATGTCTAGGTCGGGTTTGGGGTGATACATTTAGTGGTATCAGAGCCAAGTTGCAACAACTCGGCTATGGAATGGGTTTCAAAAACAAAGTTTAAAAAAAAGAAAAAAAAATTTGAAAGAAGTTCTCGGTTTTTAAAATTTGGATCTTCTGAATGTGGCATTCCGATTCTCCGGCCCAAGCCTGTAAGTATCATTCTTAATTTCTCTGAATATTTTTCTGGATTATCCATCTGTACTGAAACTCTGCTAGGATACTCTAGATAGGATGATACTAAGACCATAGGAAAATTTGATAAGAGACTGAAACTATAGCTAGACTTCGGTTCTGCAAAAACAATCTCTGAAATACTATCCGATTCATAAAACATCTGTAATAAACATTGGAATGTTATTAATGCATAAAATTTGTAAACAGATAATACGATATGAGTACAAGAGCCACTCGTGGAAGAGGCCGTGGACGTGGCCGAGGAAGGGCTCAAGTGGTATCTTCGTCTTGAGGACATATGCCGGCAGCAGATGCACTGGTATCGTCGGCAACGAAAGTGGAGTCTCATGATCGTGGTACTGGGGATGACGCCCTATCGCAGGCAATGCTTCGTGTTCTGGAAAGGGTTGCCGGGGCAAGTACGGGCAACGGAGTTCAGGGATCTATTTCTGAACGACTCCGGTACAACAGAGCGGAGATCTTTAAGGGTGTGTCAAGTAACGCCCCGAATGTGGAAGAATATTGGTTGGAGGCCACAGAACGAATTATGGATGACTTGGATTGCTCTGTGGAGTAGAAACTGAAGGGAGCCGTATTGTTGCTACGGGACGAGGCTTACCAGTGGTGGCTCACTGTGAGAGAAGGAACCCCAGCTGATAGGGTAACTTGGGAACTGTTTAAGACGGCCTTTAAAGGTAAGTATGTTGGGGCAAGTTATGTGGACGCTCGCAGAAAAGAATTATTGAATCTGGTGCAAGGAGGTAAAACAGTTGCCGAGTACGAGGCTGAGTTTCTGAGGTTGAGCCGGTATGCCGTGGCATAATTGCTACAGAATATGAGCGAAGTGTGCGCTTCAAGGATGGTCTTAGGGATGACCTGAGGGTGTTGATTGCTCCGCAGAGGGAGCGAGACTTTGCAGTCTTGTTGGAGAAGGAAAAAATAGTAGAGGAAGTTAGCGGGCTGAAAAGCAGAATCGGGAGAATGATCGAAATCGTTTTTGGAGGGATTTAGGTCCCTCGGGTGGTACTAATAGGAATGTTAAGAGAGCAAGGGTGGAGGAACCAGGGCGAGCAGTGCCGATGAATGTGGTTAGACCACCGATCTGTGGAGACTGTGGTAAGTTACATTTGGTCGAGTGTAGGAAACGTTCCGGTGCATGTTTCCGATGCGGATCTATGGAGCATAGAGTTAAGGATAGCCCTCAGAGAGCAGAGCAGGCTCAGGTTGCTGTACAGAGGGTTGTTCAATCCATGAGAGGTAGACCACAACCACCGAGAGGACGTGGATAAGGTAGGGGTGGAAACGGAAATGGTCGAGGTCGAGGGGCACCTGGCAGGGATATCAAAAATGTTGAAGCTCGATAGCCAGCTTTGGTATATGTAGCTCGTCGTCGAGAGGAGGGCGACGCACCTGACGTCATAACTGGTACGTTCTTGGTTTCTAGCATGCCATATACTGCTTTAGTGGATATTGGATCTACTCATTCTTATGTTGCATGTGCCATATCTAGGTCGTTGGGTGTGCACTCTGAGAAGATTGTGAGTGGGGTATCTGTGTTAAGTCTTTTGGGTCACTCGATTAAGGTAGACAAACTGTATAGGAATGTACCCTTAGAAACTCAAGGCAAGGTTTTTCCTGGAGATCTGATGGAGTTATCGTTCGGAGAGTTTGACCTCATTTTGGGAATGGATTGGCTTATTAAGCATAGGGCGACTTTGGATTGTGCTGCAAAATGAATGGTGTTAAGGACCACGGAGGGTGAGGAGGTTATGATGATAGGCGAGCGAAGGGATTATTTGTCTAATGTGATGTCGGCATTGAGGGCTGAAAAGTGGATTCGGAAAGGTTGTGAGGCCTATTTGGCATTTGTAAGTCAGTTGAAAGAGGAACGGCTGACAGTGACAAGGTTAGGACTGTAAAGGAATTCCAAGATGTGTTTCCAGAGGAGCTTTCGGGATTGCCTCCTAACCGAGAAGTGGAGTTTGGAATCGACTTATTGCCTGGAACGGCGCCAGTGTTTATCGCACCGTATAGAATGGCACCGACGGAGTTGGTGGAGCTAAAGGCACAAATTCAAGAGTTGTTGGATAGGGGCTTCATTAGGCCAAGTGTGTCTCCATAGGGAGCACCGGTGCTATTCGTGGAGAAGAAGGATGGTACAATGCGGATGTGCATTGATTATCGCCAGTTGAACAAACTGACAATTAAGAATAAGTATCCACTGCCAAGGATTGACGATCTATTTGACCAGCTTAGAGGGGCTTCTGTATTTTCTAAGATCGACCTTCGATCTAGATATCATCAGTTAAGGGTTAAGGAGTCAGATATCCATAAGACGGCATTCAAGACTCGGTATGGTCATTATGATTTTTTGGTTATGCCGTTTGGGCTGACGAACGCTCCTGCAGCATTTATGGATCTAATGAATCGTGTGTTCCAACCATTTTTGGATCAGTTCGTAGTCGTCTTTATTGACGATATTCTGGTATATTCTGAAACTGAAGCAAAGCATGATGAGCATCTCCGTGTAGTGCTACAATTGTTAAGGGAAAAGGAATTTTATGCGAAGTTCAGCAAGTGTGAATTTTGATTGAGAGAGGTAACTTTCCTAGGACATGTGGTCTCTACTGAGGGGATTAAGGTGGACCCTCGAAAAATTGAAGCGGTTTTGGAGTGGAAGCCGCCTAGGTCGGTGTCGGAAATATGGAGTTTCCTAGGTTTGGCAGGATACTACCGAAGGTTTGTAGAAGGTTTTTCTGTGTTGGCTGCACCTCTGACAAAACTCATAAGGAAAGGGGTACCGTTTGTAAGGACTGAGACCTAGTAGGAAGCTTTTGAGAAGTTGAAGAAAGTTCTGACTGAAGCACCTGTGTTAATTCAGCCGGAGTTTGGGAAGGATTTTACTGTGTACAGCGACGCATCACATGTAGGTTTGGGCTACATGTTAATGCAGGAGGGTAAGGTGGTTGCATATGCTTCACGGTAGCTGAAGCCTCACGAGGGGAACTATCCTACTCATGATTTGGAGTTGGCGGCAGTGATATTTGCACTTAAGATTTGGAGACATTACTTGTATAGAGAAAGGTGTATTATATACACAGACCATAAGAGTCTTAAGTATTTATTGATACAGAAGGAGCTAAAACTTAGGCAAAGGAGATGGATTGAGTTGCTTAAGGATTATGACTGTTCGATCGAGTATCAGCCAGGCAAGGCTAATGTGGTAGCCGATGCTTTGAGTCGTAGAACCGTATCTGATCTAAGAGCAATGTTTGCTCATTTGAGTCTGTATAATGATGGCGGTTTGTTGGCTGAATTGCAAGTAAGGCCAATCTGGGTGGACCAGATTAAGGAAAAGTAGTTGGAAGATGAGTCTTTGGTCACTCGTTTTCAACAAGTTAAGGAAGGGGGAACTTCGGAGTTTGGTTTAAATGGTGATGGAGTTTTGTGTTTCCGAGGAAGAATTTGTGTTCCGAAGGATTTTGATTTAAGGCAGACAATATTGAAGGAAACTCATGGGGGACTATGTGCCATGCATCTTGGAGGAAATAAGTTGTATCACGACTTGCGAGAATTGTATTGGTGTCCTGGACTTAAGCGAGAAGTAATGGAATTTGTAGGAAAATGTCTGACATGCCAACAAGTGAAAGCTGAGCATCAATTTCCTTCTGAACTATTACAGCTGGTGAAGATACCGCTTTGGAAGTGGGAGAGGGTAACCATGGACTTTTTGAGTGGGTTGCCATTGACACCATCGAAGAAAGACTAGGTATGGGTGATTGTGGATAGGTTAACCAAATCGGCCCATTTCATACCAGTACGTACTGACCTTTCGCTTCAAAAGTTAGCCAAGCTGTATATGGCAGAGATTGTACGACTTCATGGAGTCCCAGTTTCGATTATCTCTGACCGGGATCCCAGATTCACATCTCGGTTTTGGCAAAGGTTGCATGAGGCATTGGGGACGCGGTTGAACTTCAGTACGGCTTTCCATCCCCAAACTGATGGTCAGTCGGAAAGGGTCATTCAGATTCTGGAGGACATGTTAAGGGATGCGTGATTGACTTTCGAGGTAGTTGGGAGGATTACTTACCGTTGGCAGAATCTGCATACAATAACAATTATCAGGCAAGTATTCGAATGGCACTGTATGAAGCACTGTATGGACGAAGGTGTCGTACACCTAGTTGCTGGACGGAGCTAGGGTAGCGACAAGTTCTTGGACCAGAATTGGTGGCTGATACTGAGGATAAGGTCAGAATAATTAGGGATCGTTTAAAAGAAGCATCAGATAGGCAAAAATCGTATGCAGATTTAAATCGTAAGGAGATTGAGTATTCAGTAGGAGATATGGTCTTCTTAAAGGTTTCTCCTTGGAAGAAGATATTGAGGTTTGGTAAGAAAGGCAAGTTGAGTCCGCGGTTCATTGGGCCTTATCGGGTTTTGAAGCAAGTAGGCCCAGTGGCTTATCAGTTGGAATTGCCTCTGGAACTAGACAGGATTCACGATGTTTTTCACGTCTCCATGTTAAGGCGTTATCGTTCTGACCCTGTTCATGTCATGCTGTTGCAGAAATTGAAGTGCAAACTGATTTGACATTCGAGGAAGAGCCGGTGCAAATATTGGATCGAGATGTTAAGGTTCTGAAAAGGAAATCTGTTCCCTTAGTGAAGGTGCTTTGGCGTAATCATGGCAGAGAGAAAGCTACTTGGGAGCTGGAAGAGGCAATGCAACGACAATACCCTCATCTGTTTGGACCAGGTAAATTTCGAGGACGAAATTTCTTTAAGGAGGGTAGAGTTGTAAAGCCCCAATTTTTGGGAATTTTATGATTGTTTGGTAAAATTTAAAATTTTGTGTTCTGTCTGCTTGATGAAGGTTTATTTATGATAGGGGGCCTCTAGAAGGCCCAAGCTTAAGCTAAAACCCAGTAACTTTGTGTGATTTTAATCCATAACAGGAAAAGGGGGTTCTGGTTAGCAGGGGTCTTAAATATTATTTGGGTAAAATAAGACATAAGGAAGCAAGTGGAAAAGTGGCATGTGGCACCACTGGGAAGGCTATAAAAGTGGCGTGTAGAAGGGTAGGAAGAGCCCAGGTTCGAGCCGCAAGACAAGCAAATAAGGTGTTTATTTTTTTTTGTGCACAAAAAGGAGAGGTGATGGAATTCAAGAGGGAACTATGTTAGGGAGAGTTTAAGATGATAAGGGGATTGAGTAAGGATAAAGATAAGGGACGAAATCTAAGAGCTAATCAAGGAACAAGAGGTGGCCGACCAAGGGACTTTAGCATGGGAAATTCGGCTAGGGTAGTGCTTGTATAAATTCGGCACAAGGGGGTAAGTGAGCCGTTTTCTGATCACTCTTCCTCTCCTTTTATTTTTCTTTTTCTCTCCATTTGTTATTCTTTCTTTTTCTGTTCCCCATAGCCGAATCCTTCAGCCACCTTACTCTATACCACCTTCCTTCCATTATTTTTAAAACTATAGCCAATTGCCTCAAATCCTGAAATCCCGAAAACTTGATTCCTCTTATACCGATTTCCCTAGCCAATTCTCTTAATTTTTCTCATCATCTTTGGCCAATTCTCTTATCCTCTAAACCCCAAGTTTCTGTCGACAATACCACAGTAAAACCCTTATCTCTTCTTCACTGTACTAAAAGCCGAAAACCCCACATTTGAGGGGCATAGTCGAATTCTTATATCATTAAAGGATCGACTGCTACTAGGATGTGAGGGTTAGATCTACATTGGAATCAAATAAGAGCTTAATTGAAATCGTTGACTGAAGAAACTGGTGCTAAGTTTTCGAATCTATTCTTTATTTTGGGATTTAGAAAAGCGGAAATCCCTAAAGGCTTAGAGAGGCTGTCGATTGGGGTTTAAGGCTCTAAGGTTTATGACAATTGTTTATTATAATGATAGTGCGATTCAGAGGCTGCTGATCAGAGGCTTGGACAAGGGGAAATGACCGAATCTAAACACAATCGCTAGTTTCGGCAAAGGTAGGTTTGCTAGTGCCAAAGTGCTTTGGGCCGAATGTGGTAAGGGGTTAGCTATAGTTCATTTTTAGTAGTTAGATTAACGTGTTAGTAATCTAATTGTAGGCAGTTCGTGCATGGATCTCGTCAGCGAATCGTCATAAAACAGGTGTGTAACTGACACCCTCTCATAGGCTAGATTGGCAAAAGTTGAAAAGCTGAAATTCCGAAAAGTTGGTATTTTGGGAATTTGCGAGTGTGCGAATGCTCGCAAGATAGTTGGGTTTGTATATTTGGTAATCTAAAGTAACAAACTCCAGTATGCGCGATTTCGTGCATTTTGATAATTTGGGCTTAATGGGCCAAAAATCGGGTTCATGGGCCAGTGGACCCAATTCGGTAAGTATGCGCGGTAAGTGTTCTGATGGTACGTAAATGGCTAAGATATGCATGAAAACCCTAAAAGTAGCTAAATTACTATAATACCCTTATGTATGGAAAATTACCTTGATACCCTTGGGTGTAAATGACCGATATTCCCCTAGAGTTAATTTTGCCTGAAAAGCATGTTGATTTAAATCTGTATGTTGTATGCCATGAATGAATCTTTGTTGCATGGGGACATGGGTTATATTTTGGAGGAAGCGTCATGGTGGCTATGCCACAATTATTTGATCTGGTGGCTCTGCCACATATTTCTGTTCTGGTGGCTCTGCCACGATTATCTGTATCTGGTGACTCTGTCACATTATCTGTTCTGGCAACCATGCTGCATATTTTTGAGGCGTGTAGCGGTTGGGTGGGTCGAGTAGTCTCCCCACATGGTGAAAGGTTGGTAAGGGGGTGCATGTGGTTGGTTATGGGTTGGGTTTTGCATATACATGAAATATCTGATCTGATCTGTTATGAGCCTATGGCCTTAATTCTGTATTCTGTTCTGGGCTAAGGCCGATTTATTCTGTTTCTGTGGGTTGAGCTGATATGGGCTACGGTTGGGTTAAATTTACACACTGAGTTTCCCCAAACTCATCCCCTATTTTCATCCATGCAGGTAATCCCCAACCATAGTGGGCTTGGAGCTGCGAGGGATTCGGAGTGGCCACTCATTCTGCACTATGGTTTTCTTCTGGTGAATTGGACTTCATTTTTCATTTACTTTGATGATTTGGGTTTTATTATGTAATAAGGCCGCTCTATTATTTTTTTATGGGTTTGGTTTATATTTTATTATGATGAACTTAATTTATATTAACTATCAAAATGGGCTAGATCTAGGGTTCGTTTTCAAAAACATAAATTGATTTCAAAGTAACACGATCTCGAACAAGGCTTCTACTATGATAATGTTTCCCAAAATTAAATATGTTTTATTTTAAAATGAACATAATTACAATGGTAACCTAAAGGAATACACGATGTTAGAGTGTGGCAATGGCGGTGTGCATGTCTAGGATTGGATCCGAAAGAGCTTGGTACTTAAACAGTCCGATAGACTCACCTGCTCTTTTCCGGTTTCCTACCTGGTGACACAACTTCCATTCACTTTAACCCTTAATGAATTAATCCTTTGAACATTAAGTACGATTTTCTGGACTAAGAATGGAAAAATGTTTCAATGCTTTGATGTGGCACGTCGGATCTGGTCATAACGTCTAGGCTGGGTTTGGGGTGTTACATTGTTTGAGTAGGTGTAACCATGGGCTGAGTTATGTGGGATAACTGGACCAGCTCGAAGGTCTTCGATTGTTGTTAGATCAAGGCTTGAAAGTCAAGGTTAGTTATTGAATTTTCAATCAAATAATAATTACACAATGATTTGGAATTTAAAATTTTGTAGATAAAAAAATTATAATTCTACACTATAGTTTGAATGGATGTCATATGTCAATCCGGATATCATAGAACGCATCTAGCCTAAATTTTTTGGCATTCGGAGTATGTAGGATGCAAAGGTGTCATTTGTAGTTTATGTGACAATGGAGATGCATGAATCAGAATGAATGATGCAATAGTTCAGGTGGAGGCAAAATATTCTACCGACATTGGCTGCATTCGGACGTACTAACGTCCAGAGTGTGAATATTGTAGCAAAAGATATAGATTTATGAGGCGGTATCTACAAATATACGGGTTTAGTTGTAACATAGTTACAGTGGAGAAGGTGAGTACTTCGTGGATCGTACCCAAGGGAGGCAAGTGCTAGGTCAATTTTAACCTAAACACCGAAAGATCTAATTGGTACTTTAATTTAATTATAGTACGATGGTAAAATAAAAGAGATTTTTTAGGATTTTTATTATAATAACAAAACAAAATAAAATAAAGAAATAAACTTCAAGAGATCAAAAAATAAGATAAATCAAATTTGGTTATGGGTGATTAACTCGCTTCAATATTTCCCATCAACTATCAGTTCGAGTTCCTCGTCAATCAACTTGTAACAACCCGTTTTTAGTCAAATTGAAACAGTGGTTTTGGGACCACAAATCCGAAGTCAAAATAATTATATTATTATTATTTTAATGTTTACAGTATGATAGAATAATTGTGTGAAAGTTTCGTTAAGAAATTTTATCGTTTGAATGCTTAATTTGATAAAAAGGACTTAATCGCGCAAAGTGGAAAAGTGATGTTCTAATAGTTAAAGGTATTAAATGACTATGAAATTAAATTTTTGAGGGATTTATATTGTAATTAGACCACTAATATCATGAGTGGACAATTATGGACATAAATTAGATGTTTTATAATGTTTATATTAAAGGTTAAAAAGGTAATTTAGTGAAATAAATAAGTAAAATAATAAAACAACCAAGTTGTCACCATTGTTTAGACTCCACCAAAAATTAGAAAATAGAAACTCCATGGATGCATGTGGTATTCGGCCAAGCTTTCTAGCTCAATAGGTGAGTAAATTTTGTCTCGTTTTTAATGATTTCTATGTTTTTGAGATCGTTGCAACTTAATCTAGCTAGCTCAGGGACTATTTTGCAAAAATGTTAAGGGTTTATTGTTTTTCCATTGATGAATTCATGCATGTTTTTATGTTTGATAATAGAAAATGCATGTTTGTTGTTAGATAAACAACATTTGTCAAGTGATTTTTAGTAGAATGTCCAAATAGGGATTAATTTGTGAAATGTTGAAATTTGGTGAATAAATTGTGAAATAAATTAAAAATATGGACTGCTATGGACCTAATCGAAATTCAGCTAGCATGGGTTGTGGTTGGATTGCATGAATTTATGATTTTATGAAATAAAGACTAAATTGTAAAAATATGATATGTTAGGGGTAAAAGTGTAAAGTGGCTTTAATGTGTATTTTGGACTAAATTGAATAGAGAGATTATTAAAAAAAATCTGAATTTGATATTATATAGATCAAGAAAAGCGAAATACAAACTTAGATTGAGGAAAGAACAAGGTTTTGGATTAATCGACTCGTTCTACCGTTTTTGCATTCGAGATAAGTTCGTATGTGTTAAAAACTATTACACTTGTGTATTAAATGCTTTAATATTGCATAAATTGTGAACACGACATTACAGACTTATTCGACGAAGATTCAGCATTGGAAATCCCTGTTGAACCTTAGGAATAGACTAGGATACAAAATGACATGTCATGAGGGGTTATTATTGTTTTAGGTGCTGGTCCGTATGTCCTACCAGTGGCTGAGTTATCCAGTATGTGTTGTGGATACTCTTCAGCTTGTGTGAGCAACACCGTGTAGCTACCTCATGATCGTCAGCTTGTATGAGCAGACCCGCTACAACTTGAGAGTGAGCACCATTGAGATAGATTTGGCTATGTATTGGCACTTCGTGTGTGAAATTCATTGAGATAGCTTCGACTATGTATTGGCACTTAGGGTGTGAGTTTTCGAGTATCTGGTAGTATTTCGAATGGTTCAATGGGTATATCAAAGATATGGAATGGTAAGAATAGATATGTAACAGTACAGGTATGTACGGAAACTATGTGAACATTGAATTTATAGAAATTATAAGTTCATGGTTATAGTTGTGATTGAATACAAGTTAACATTTTGATTTGAATGTTTTGTAGCATATTATGTTTATATTATTTGATTGTAAATACATGGTGAGTTTGCTTATTAATTCATACAAGCTTATTAAGCTTTATAGCTTACATCGTTTGTTTTTTTTTTGTTTTATAGTGATTTCAAAGCTAGCTCAGATTCGAGATTGTCGGAGACTTTGTCACACTATCCTACTATCATTTTGGTGCTTTTGAACTTAAGTATATTAAGTATATGGCATGTATAGGAGTTTGGTTATTTTGGTACATATGTGTTAGCTATGAATTTAGCCATTTAAATTGGCTTGTAAATGTCTAAAGTTTGGTTTTGTATAAAATTGTACATATGTTGTAACAACTCGTTTTTAGTCAAATCAAAAAAATGGTTTCGGGACCACAAATCTAAAGTCAAATATTTATTTTATTATTATTTTAATGTATACAGTATGATATTATGTTGGTGTGAAAATTTCGTTAAGAAATTTTATTGTTTGAATGGTCAATTTGATAAAAATGACTAAATCGTGTAAAGTGTAAAACTTTTGTTCTATTATTTAAAGGTGTTAAATAGCTATAGAACCTTAAATTTAAGGTCCTTATGTTGTAATTAGTCCATTTATAATGTTAATGGACATTATTGGACATGTGTTAGGTGAATTTCATGATTTATAGCAAAGGTTAATATAGTAGTAAATTAGTAAATAAAGATTAATTAAAATAAAATAATAGTTCCTATCATATTCCATTATCATTCATCCACCAAAAATATACCTAAGGAAGCCATTAACATAGCTTGAAGCATTCAGCTCATTCTCATGCTTGCATGTAAGTGAATTTCATCCCGTTTTTAATGATTTCTATGTTTTGTGATCGTTGCAACTAGGTTTAGCTAGCCCAGGGACTAATTTGAAAAATTGTTACAGATTTTGAATGTTTCCATTGATGAATGGGAATGTATTTTGGAGTTTCTTGATAGATTATGAATGCTTGTTGATAGATATACAAGTTTTGTTCAGTGATTTTTAGTGAAAATGCAAATAGGGGCTAAATTATGAAATGTGCAAATTTAGTGGTTAAAATGTGAAATAAATGAAAAATATGGGCTGCTAGGGGTATAATAGTAATTTTTCTAGTATGGGTTATGATCAAATTTCATGAATTTGTGTTTTTGTGAAATAAGGACTAAATTGTAAAAATGTTGAAATATTAGGGGTAAAAGTGTAAATGTGCCTTAAAGAGTGTTTTGGACCAAATTGACTAGAGGGATAATTAAATGAGCTGGATTTAATATTATATAAATCAAGAAAAGTGGAAATTGGAATTAGATCGGGGAAAAGACAAAGTACTCGATTAATCGGCCAATTTCATCATTTTTGAACCCGAGGTAAGTTTGTATATTATAAGTTTTAATACAAATGTATTTCATATGCTTTGATATTGCATAAATTGTGAATACGAAACTATGAATATGTTCCATAGTGATTCGACGACAATTTGACATTTGAAATTTCGGTTGAACCTTAGGAATAGTTTAGGATACTAGTGACATGTCATTAGGTGATACATTGAGATGGCTTCGAGCCATGATATTAGCACTTCGGGTGCAATTTATATCGATTTGGCTTCGAGGCATGAATATCAATTGGTTTGGCTTCGGGAAATGCTATAGGTACTTATTGTGCGAGACTATTGAGTATCCAACTTCTATTCTGAATGGTTCAACAGGTAAACGAAAGATGTAATTGAGTATGAGAATGATATGAGATGGTACAGTTATGTACGTGACATGTATAAGCTTTTGTTCGAAAAAACTTCTGAAGAATGTGTTTAATATCATAATTGTGTATATGAAAGGTTTATTAGCTAATAAATTCTAAATATTGATATATATATATTCAAATTGTTGAATTGTAATCTTGAGATTGAGTTGAGTTTATTTTATACAAGCTTACTAAGCTTTAAAGCTTACTTTGTTTAGTTTTCCGTGTTTTATAGTGTTTTCAAGCTAGCTCAAATTTGAGGATCGTCGGAGATCGCTTCACACTATCCACATATCACTCCGTACCTATGAAATTTGGTATTTTAAGTATATGGCAAGTATAGGGACTTGGTCTTTTAGTATATGTATTTTGGCCATTTGTGTTGGCTTGTAAATATTAGGTTTGGTTTATATATACATAGCCATGTGAGTTGGCTTATAATGGTGAATTTGATGATATATAAAAGTGTGCATATAACGCCCCGAATTTCTGGGCCTAGAAGTATTGGGCCTTGTGCGTGGGAGCTGCTAGGAGACTGCACACAAAAGTTTATGTGTGGAAGAAATATCACACAAGAGTGTATATGCTTCAGTGGTTAAGTGTTCTGGGTGTGTTGGAGAGGTCTTAGGTTGAATGTACCACTTTATAAAATAAACTAATGTAACTGGGATTTTACTCAAGTTTTCAAATAAGAAGGGTTTTCAATGAAAACATGGTTTCTGAAAAACACTTCAATGTGACACGTCAGATTCGGGCCTAACTTCTAGGCCGGGTTTGGGGAGTTACATTTAGTGGTAACAGAGCCAGGTTGCAAAACTTGGCTGTGGATTGGGTTTTAAAATTGAATTTCTGAAAGAATTATTTCAAAGGATTTGAAAGGATTTGGAGTATTCAAAATGTTTTCTAAATGTTTTCCTGAAAGTGTGGGTTACTGAGTCTCTGGCACCGAATCCGTAAGTATTTTTAAATATTAGACTGTACTTAAAATTAGATTTTTGTATTTATTTATTCTATGTGTGCTCTGGAAGTGTAGATTCTTAAGCGAGCAACAGTAGCATAATGGATTCTGAAGGCAAGCAAGGTCGCGAGGAGCTGCTTGTTTCCCCAGAACATGAGATTGTTCAAGAGACGGAGGTCAAGGTAAGTCTACCAACTTCGGGTAGCGATAACCCGGATCTTAGTACAGAGGCACTGACTCAGTTGGTAAGGGAAGTGATGGAAGAAGTGTTTGAGGCAAGAGTTAAGGCGAATGATGAAACACTTCAGGCTAGGTGCTTGGATTGTAACAAGAAGAGAGATCGTAGTCCGTTGAAGCAGGAGCCTCATTCTATGAAACGTATTAAGACGCGTCCGAACTTTCTAACTTGCGAGCATGGTAAAATGCGTCATCCGGGTGATTGCCGGAGGAAGACAAGAGCATGTCTCTGATGCGGATCTAAGGAGCATCGGTTCGGGATTGCATAGTTCCTTTTAAGTCAGGTGTGTTTTGTTTGGATGTGATGTTTGGATATAGAAATTGTAAGCATGTGTGATAAATATCTATTTGCTTCTATGGTTAGATGTTTGATTAGGTGTAAGAGGTTAAATATTTGTTTAGGTGTAAGAGGTTTCGAGATCAAGTTAAAAGTGTATTAGTATTATTTAGATGAGAGTGCGTAGCAGTAACTACCCAGTTAGTTGGAAATTTCGGGGACAAAATTTCTTTAAGGAGGGGTGAATTGTAGCGCCCCAAATTTCTAGGCCTAGAAGTTTTGGGCCTTGTGCGTGGGAGCCGCTAGGATACTGCACATAAAAGTTTATGTGTGGAAGAAATATCACAATTGATTGTCTGTTGTAGTGGTTAAGTGATTAGGAGTGTCTGAGAGTGTTGGAGAAGTCCTGGGTTCAAACCTGGGCTTTAACAAAAATTTATGTTTTTCTCTTAAAGGAGCCTTGATGTTAGTAGGTAGGCTTTAAGAATATTTTTGATGAATTTATATCATAATGAGCAATGTAGTCTAGTGGAAGTGGCGTTACAAGTGAGCTAGTGGTCTGAGGTTCGAATCCCCACTTGGAAAAATAGATATTATTTTTACTGATAGCCATGAAAGGAGGTGGAGTTCGACTGAGACTCTGTGGATGACTTGGTCATGAGTGTTTCAAGGAAATTTGAATTGAAGGTTAAGTGATTTAGGGGAGTGTTTCAAGGGAAGAAGATTTGGATGAAGGGATTTGTTTGTAGTTCAAACTCGGTTGGTGGCTTAATTCAAGGAGAAAATCAGAGAATTTGAAATGGGAAGGGTTGGTTACCGAAATTTGAACTCCCCATTGTGCAAATTCGGTCATAGGACTTTTTTTTCCCAGAGTTCTGAATTCTTTTGTGCCATTTTGGGTTTTCTTTGTTTTCAGTTTTTGCTTCTTTTTTTTGTATTGCCGTGCATATTTTGGAATTTTACCGTTCATGCAACCTTTCTACCTCTTTGCCATTTTAGTATAGAATTGAAAGGCTGAATATAGGAGTTGTTCTTACATGTTTGTGGCTATTCTTTTCTTTCATTTCTGAACTGAACTTCTCCACCCTCTCCCTCTCTCATTTATTTTGCGTGAGCGAATAGCTTTTGGTCTCTTCTCCTCTTTTATTCCTTCTCTCAATTGCATTTTCCTTCTTTGTGGTTTAGCCAAATAGCACTTGCCTCCTCTCCATCGCCACTCATTCGGTTTTTCTTGGCTAGTCAATTGTCTTTCTGTTTAGAGCCGAATCCCTCTACACTTGAGTAAGGTAATTGATTTTGTTTGGGTTCACGGCTACTCTTCTCCCTCTTTCTCTCTTTGTCAATATAAGTTTCCTCCTTAACACTATCTTCATACATTATTTCGGATAGGAGTGTGACTATTTTTCATGGGACTCAAATCCTAGAATGTACCTTTGGAGGCCTATTACTCTTAAGTAGTGGTAAGTTATTGTTCTTTTGTTTCTAATCTTTGTCATTCACGGTCTTAGTTAACAAGGTGGTAATGCTATACAGATTTTGTCAAGTTTTGGAAGGTGGCTTTGATCGGTGGTTAACGAGAGGAATCAGTTGCTATTCAAGGTAGGCAGTCAATACCATTTGGAATCAGGTGCTATGTAAGGTTGTTAATTTTAACGATTAAAGGACTAACGTGGGGTTATGATTGAATCTAGGTTTAGCGTCGTGGGATTTGCTCACTTATCACAAACAGGTGTGTATCCGTACTCTATAAGCGGTATAGGTGTAAAGGTTGTAAATATGTGTGTAACCGTATGCCTTGTTTTGATAACCGGCTGAAAAGCTGAAAATGTGTGTGTTGTTTACTCTGCTATGACTGTAGATCGGCGAAATGTCGAAAAACCAAAAATATGGCGTATGATGCCACACGAGCCTGCGATTGCACGTGTGGTGAACCGAGCTCACAGAACGTGGGCGTACGATGAGGAAGGCCACCAAGAGTGAATTTGTGGGCTTAGGCCGTAGTGGGCCACTTAGGCCACGAAATGGGCCGAATAGGCCCAATGGGCCCGTAAGCCCGCTTGTGTCAAATCAACTGCTAGGTGGAATATGGTTGGGCTTGTCATGTCGCATAATGGCATAGGCCGTTTTGGGCCACGTTGGGCCAGACTAGGCCATGTGGGCCCACACGGATAAAATGTATGTTATGTGGTCAGTTTTGGAGTGGGTTACGTCGTTCGTATAGCCGTGAATAGTTCTGGGTTAAATAGGCGTATGGGCCCAATGGGCCCATGGGCCCGCGTGGGTAAATTTCACTGTTAAGCGGGAAGTAGATAGACTTGTCATATCGCACACATGACTTAGGTTGTTTTGGGCCTCGATGGGCCGCAATGGGCCGTATGGGCCCAATGGGCTCATGGGCCCACACGGATAAAATCTGCGATAAGTGACTATTAATGAACCGGGCTATGGTGTAAACATAGCCGTATCTAAATTTGGGCTAAATGGACCACACGAGTTTGTGGGCCAACTTGGGCCGAGTAATGGGCCTTAGGCCTACTTGTACCGTTATGTCTATTTAGGTTACTTAGGTAGCTCAAGGCGTCAATGGACCCTCGGTTGGGTCATTAAGACCCCCGACTTGTAAAATTACTAAAATACCCCTATTTTGTAAAATTACCGAAATACCCCTATAAGGTAAAATGACTGTTTTGCCCTTATGGGTAAATGACCGACTTAGACTATGAATTTGACCGATTTGACTGTGATCGTATGACTGTGTTTTAACTGACTTGACGGTGGTTGCACGATTGATATGCTTTTAATATATGTTTAAATGATTGTTATTGAGCATGACCATTTGGCATACAAGTGTGATGGTTGAGCATAATATACACGACATATTGCATGGGTTTGGGACATTGATACAGAGGAAGTTCTGATAGGATCTCATGGGTTGCACAAGACGACTATGGATCCAGTGTTGATCTATTAAGGTCGCACGGGTTGTACGAGATGACTGTGGACCGATGGACGGCTTAGTGCCGCTTAATCTGATTATGGCTCTGTGCCAACCTAAAAATGGCTCTGTGCCATCTTGACTATGGCTTTGTGTCAAACGTATTTACTCATGGCTATGTGCCTAACATATTTATTGATGACTCTGTGTCAATCATATTTACCTAAGGTTGTGTGCCGATTATATTATCGTCGCTGATGGTTATGTGCCAAATATAATACAGTTACCAATGGCTTTGTGTCAATTATAATACTGCTACTGAAGGCTCAGAGTTGCATATATACTAGCAGCTTTGCTGTGATTTTAGTTAGTGTCGTAACCGGTGCTAACATTAGTGTGCTGGCTGGGTGGGTCAATTTTATCCCCACGTAAGTGTAGGTTTGGTACGGATGGTGTGTTAGCTGGATCGTGGTGGGATGCATCCTCATACTATTGCATACTTGTTTATGAGATCTGTCACTGCATTGGGCTTAGGCCCACTTGTTCTGTTATTGGTTTGGGCTAGGCCCAATTGATTCTGTTATGGGCTGTGACCCAAATGATACTGTAATGGGCTTTGGCCCAGTATGCTCTGAACTGAATTGTACTATTACTGTTAAAGGGCTCTGGCCCAGATTGTTTCTGTTTCTATTTCGGTACACTGACTGTTATTCTAGTAAGGGGATTACACACTGAGTTTTCATAAGCTCACCCTGCTTATTAACTGTGCAGGTAATCCTTCTATTTTCTATGAATTCTTAGTTTAGTTAATTAGTTAGTTAAAACAAACTCCATTATTCTTAGGCTAGATAATAAAAAGACAGTCATTACTAGAACTTTTAGTTCCTTTGGGTTCGACAATCCGGTCTTGCTAAAACTATACTACTGTTCGATAGGTACACTTGCTTTCATCGTGATAATAGTTAGTTTCAAGAATGATTCATTATAAATTTGTAAAACTTATCACACAAAATCACGATCAAGTTTTTGGCGCCGTTGCCGGGGAACTAAGATATTAGGAACACTCAATTTTTATTACTTTAGCCATTTTATTTTTCTTGCAAGTTAATTCTATTTTATTTTTATTATTATTTATTAATTTACTTTTTCTTTCTCTTGGAAGGTTTTTATAGTTTATGACAAGAAGAAACCCATCAGGACCACTACTTTTTGACGAAGAAATCGATCGTACAGTTCGCAAAACCCAAAGAGAAATAAGGCGAAGCTTAAGATACAAAGAGAACATGCAAGAGGATGATATTCAAACCCCAACCGAGGAGATGGCTGAAAATCAAGACAATCAGCTACCTCGTGCAATACCCGCTGAACTAGCAAATTAGAATCCTACTCCTTGTACTATGTATGATTGTGCTAAACCTACTTTAACAGGAACTAAGTCAAGTATAGTTAGGCCTGCTATTGCTGCGAATAATTTTGAACTAAAACCTAACACTATTCAAATGATACAGCAATTTGTTCAATTTGATGGTTTGCAGGATGAGGATCCAAACACTCACTTGGCAAATTTCTTGGAATTCTGTGATACATTTAAAATTAATGGCGTTTCTGACGATGCCATTCATCTTCGGTTATTCCCTTTTTCATCAAGGAACAAAGCTAAACAGTGGTTGAACTCGTTACCACAAGGGTCATTTACTACTTGGGAACAAATGACCGAAAAATTTTTATTAAAATATTTTCTGCCGGTTAAAATGACGAAATTACGTAATGATATCTCTTCATTTGTGCAGATGGGCTTAGAAACTCTTTACGATGCATGGGAGAGATACAAGGACCTACTACGTAGGTGTCCTCACCATGGATTACCTCTATGGTTGCAAGTTCAAACATTCTACAGTGGTGTGAATCCCTCGACAAGACAGATGATTGATACAGCAGTCGAGGGAACCATCAATAACAAAACTTCTGAAGAGGCTTATGAATTTATTGAAGAGATGTCACTGAATAGCTATCAGTGGCAAGTCATGAGGACTAAGCCAACCAAACAGCAAGCGTTTATAATGTCGATTCGGTTACTATGCTTTCAAACCAAGTAGAGCTTCTAAATAAAAAGATTGATGGTTTACTTGGTTCTTCGCAGGTTCATCCAATAATGCACTGTAAAGTTAGTGGAGGTGGATCAAGCAATTTAGAATAACAATCCTATGGCCACAGCATGGAGAACGAACAATTAAATTACATGGGTAATAATCCTCAATGTCAAAATAATCCATATAGTAACACTTATAATGCAGGTTGGAGGAACCATCCCAATTTCTCCTGGGGTGGTCAAGGGAATCAAAGGCCACAGAATCCTCTGGGTTTTCAACAACCACCCTATCAATAGGAAAAGAAACCGAACCTTGAAGAGATGCTATCTAAATTTATCTCGGTGTTAGACACTCGTTTCCAGAACACTGAGACAACACTTAAAAATCAACAAGCGTCAATCCAAGGGCTCAAAACTCAAATAGGCCAGCTGTCCAAACTAATCTCTGAACGACCACAAGGTAGCTTGCCATGTAATACTGAACCCAACCCAAGGGAACAACTCAACGCAAACAATGTTCAAGATGAAGAAGGATTCGTTGAGCCTGAGCTAGAACCGAGGCAAGAAACTATGGTGAGCAAAGGTCAAGGTGAGGTAGGTCATAATAAAAACAAATCAGTGAATGTCAAATATAAACCTCGTGTGTCGTAACCTAATGCGACAAGGAAAAACCACTCAGATGAAAAATTTGGTAAATTTCTTAAACTTTTAAAAAAATTACATATTAACTTACTATTTATTGAAGCTCTATCACAGATGCCAAATGCAATGAAATTTTTAAAAGACCTTTTAGCAAATAAGCGGAAGTTGGACGAGGCATCGCATGTGGAGCTAAACGCAGTTTGCTTAGCTATTCTGCAGAATAACCTACCCAACAAATTAAAAGATCCAGGGAGTTTTACGATCCCTCACTTAATTGGTAGTTTAGATGTTAATCATGCTTTAGCTGATTTAGGGGCTAGTATTAACATCATGCCCTACAAAATGTTCAAACAATTAGGTCTTGAGAAACCTAAACAGACTAGGATGAGCATTCAATTAGCAGATAAAAATATAAGATTTCCTAGGGTATTATTAAAGATGTGCTAGTTAAAATCGATAAATTTATATTTCCCGTTGACTTCATTGTTCTAGACATAGAGGAGGAAAGCAACACTCCTTTGATTTTAGGAAGGCCCTTTTTAGCAACTGCTAAAACGATTATTGATGTTGGCACAGGTGAGCTTACACTTCGTGTGGGAGACGAAACAATCACCCTTCAAGCTCGCAATTCTGGCAACACATCAGAAATTGAAGGTGATTGTCTAAACCATTCTACTAAAACTAACAATATGGTGCAACCTACTTTGCAGGAAATGAGTCTGAAGGAAGTAGATGAGCCATTCTCAAGCAATAGTAGAGGACTTATTCATGAAGAACGAAGGCTACAAATTGAGGAGCTAGATGAATGGCGAACGCATAAACCGAGAACACATGATAAACAAAAACTACGCCAGGATGAGCTCAATACCTTTCCAAATCAACTTAAGGTTGGAGATAAAGTTTTATTAGATGCCGCAGATCCTCACATTATCACTACCAAACCGAATGACGAAATCCCTCTTATGGTACTTAGCATTTTCCCATTCAGTAAAGTCGAGGTAAATGATCCTAAGTTTGGCACTTTTAAGGTAAACAATACCCGCCTAAAACGTTATTTTGATAAGATTCACAGCCGGAATGAGGAGTATAAACTCCTCGAACCACCATGACCATTCAATGGAGAAGCAAGTCGAGCTTAGACTATAAATAAGTGCTTCTTGAGAGGCAACTCGAGCACTAACAGTACTAACTTCTTTAAATTTTAGTGTTTTAACACCTAACTTACTAACGGAGCTCTTGAATTCAAGTTTCCCATACAGACACGGCCTAGCACACGGACGTGCCTTAGGCCGTATGGAAATAGGGCAAAGCTTTTTCCTAGCACGGGCTACGATAAATCGCCACGGCCGTGCAACATGGCCATGGCGAAGCTACCAAAACAACATGGGCGTGCGACACGCCCGTAACTTGAGACCGTGGCTAAACCTGTCAAATTAACACGGGTGTGCGACACGCCTGTGCCAAGCAACTGCGGTCGAACCTGTTAATTGAACACGGGCGTGGGACTACATACACTAGCATGGGAGAAGCGAGGCCATGTGCACCCACACGCCTAAGGAACACGGGCGTGGGCCAACTGTCAGACGCGCACAAATTTAAAATTCGTGAATAACACAGGAAAAGATTGGGGAACACGGGCGTGTTCCCTGGCCGTGTGTCCCAAAATCTATAAACACCCTGCACTATTCATTGTCTTCTTCACTCAAAATCCCTAACCCTAGCTGTTGCAAGTCCACACGGCCTCCCTGCCACGCCCGTGCACTGCTTCCCACTCCATTTTTGACGCCCAATCTCTGTCCCTTAGCGTTTGTTTACTCTTTTCACTCCTATTTTACTTATTTCTAATGCTTAGTATCAAAATAATCTTCATTCTTCTCATAATATTTTCATTTTGCTCATTATTCTATTATTTAATTTGCATTCTTAGGTTATTTATCATACATTTCATGTTGAATCTAGTTGTTAGGAAAGCCTCATTCTATTGTCATACCCATGCCATTACTATGCTCATTCTCATGCTATTACCCTGCTAATGTCACAAAATTATGTTATCAAATTGATTATTTTGGTTGAGTTTTGTTAGTATTAGTAGTTTTGGCTGACATTGTTAGTTCAAATGTATGGCTTTTTCCTTTTTAAATTCGTTTACCTACTATTGTTCTCTTTTATATTGCAGGTATACAATGTCGTCTTCACCTGGTAAAAAGGTCGACGTCCTTGCTTCAAAGAAAAGAAAGGAAGCATCATCTTCGTCGGGTCCTACCGCGAAAATTCGCCACCCTTTCCTGCAGTTCCCCATTGAGCCCCAAGAAAAACTTTTCCAAATACTCTGGGCCTGACCTTTAGTTGCGGGCCGCTGGATCGACTGGGCTGCAGTAGAATAAGTTTAGTTGGCTGATGCAATTCGGGCTTTCCTAACTACCGACCCTTAGGAGCTTTTATTCGGGATCATCGAGCCAACATATCTCGACCTCACGATAGAACTATGCTCAATGTTTCATCTTCAGACCGTAATGACAAACTACGACGATCCCAGCACGTTCCAATTTTGCCTCAGCGAATTAGTCCACCAGCTAAGTCCCAGAATTCAGTACTGCACTGGGCTTATATACGGAGGAGTTCAAGGAGGAGAATGACTTACATGCTCTCAACCGCCACATCTATCGTTCCCCCTCAAAGTGCTAGGACGCCCTCGCCCCCGTCGCTGCCTCCTACAATCCTAGCCACTCCAAGGCATCGGCTCTGCCTCCGTATCTGAGGTACTTACATACTATTTTGTCTCACACGTTAACCGGAAGGAGAGAATGTGTAACACCCTGAATTTGGGCCTAGAAGTATTGGGCCTTGAGTACGGGTCCGTAAGGAGGTTGTATATAGATATTTAATTGTGCAATGAAATGACACAATTAAATGTCTGCTTTGGTGGTTAATGGCCCTAAGAAGTGTTAGAGAAATCTTGGGTTCAAACTTGGGCTTTACCAAAAATTTTGGTATTAAGTGAAAAAAAAAACCTGGATGCTTGGATGAGGGCCTTTTAAATTATTGTGTTAAATAAATGACACAAGGAAGCTTGTAGTCTAGTGGTTGTGGCGTCATTAAGGTTGTATGGGAGCCTGGGTTCAAGCTTTGGCTCTTGCAATTTATTTTGGTTTTTTTAAGGGAACCTGGACTTTGCCCTTTAGACTTTATAATTAATTAGGGATAAAATATGACACAAAAACCCTTGTGGCTTAATGGCAACTAGCGTGTGGAGCATCTGAGGAGAGGCATGGGTTCGAATACCATGGCAAGCAAGGAGCATTTATTTTGCTAATAGGGGGCGGCAAGAGTTGGTGTTGAATTTAAACTCTGATGTTGGAGGGATCCCACATCAGGAAGCTAACATAAGAGTGGTTGCGAAGCTGGCTTTAAATAGAGGAAACTATGAGGAGAGTAAAGGTACCTTTCTTGGTTGATCCCTTTCGCTGTATGGCGTGCTCGTTTGGGTTGGGCATCGGCTAAGAGTGCTCGGAGCGTGGATTAACTCCAGTCTCCTATCAGGTGTGTATTTATCACTACTCTAGCTGTAGGATGGCTACTTCGGGCCGCGATGGGCCGAAAAGGGCTATGTGGGCCCAATGGGCCTGCGGGCCTAATTGGATAAGTTGTTTGATTGTGTAGTAAATATTAGACTAGGCTAGGTGAATCCCATATTCGTGGCTAGATTTGGGCTAAAAGGGCCACACGAGCGTGTGGGCCTATTTGGGCCGAGAATGGGCTTTAGGGCCATTTGTATTGTTATCCCTGTTTAGAATACTTTAGTTTACCAATTATTGAAATGCCCTCTTGTAAAATTACCAAAGTACCCTCAATTTATAGAATTATCGTTTTACCCTCGATTTATAAAATTACCATTTTACCCTCAGCTTACAAAATTATCGTTTTACCCTCGATTGTGAAATTACTGAAATACCCCTATAGGATAGAATTACCAAAATAACCCTAGTTTGTGAAATTACCAAAATACCCCTAGTTTGTAAAATTACCAAAATACCCCTAGTTTGTAAAATTACCAAAATACCACTGGTTTGTGAAATTACCGAAATACCCTCAATTTGTAAAATTACCAAAATACCCCTAATTTACAAAATTATAGAAATACCCTTGACTTTCTAAAATTTATAGAAATACCATTGGTTTACAAAATTACTGAAATACCCTTGGTTGTTAGATTTACCAAAACACCCTTGTAGGATGAAATGACTAAAATACCCCTAATAGGTTAAAAGACCGTAAAGCCCCTGTAGGGTAAAGTGATCGTAATACCCCTGTATGGTAAAATGACGAATATGCCCTTATGTTCCGTATGACTGATGTGCTTAGGATTTACATATATTGATATTGGATTGGTTAAGTTTGAGTTATAGGTGGTGGTTATCGTAGGTGATTGATTTTGGAAACGTTTCAACTTCAACCCATAACAAGTGTGTAATAACCCTCGTAGTAGCTTAGATTAATATTCGTCGAAAAGCCGAAATGCTAAAATTCTGGCATTTTGGGAACTTGTGATTTTGCCTTTGCTTAAATATACGATAGATATGATATGATCGGTGTTTGGATCGATGGAGCCGGTAAGAGCGCAATTTTGTGCACGATGGTAAGTTGGGCCTCAATGGGCTAGAATCGGGCCCAATGGGCTTTCGGGCCATTTGGGTAAAACTGATAGAAAATGGAATCTGGAAAAGTTGCATGTTAACATGGTTAGTACTGTTGTAAAATTTGGATTAAGCAGGCTTAGTAGGCTAAATCAGCGTTCGTAGGGCCCATTAGAGGTTTTGGGCCCAAAATCCTGAATTTGATAAAGTGGGTTAAAGATCATTGTTTAAACACTCGAAAATATTGATAATTGTTAATGAACATGGAAAACCCTGATATTTGGTAAAATTACGAAATTACCCTTATAATATGAAAAATGACTGTTTTACCCTTGTGGGCAAGTGACTGACTTGGACTGTGTGGTTGATGGATTTGATTGTGAATATATGTTGGTGATATGAATGACTTGGCTGTGATTGTTTGATTCAACTATGGGCATGACATTCTGCATACATGACATGTTGCATGGGTTGGGTTTTATAAATGGAGGAAGTGCTAAAAGGGCTATGCCCTAGTTTACCGAAAAGGGCTTTGCCCCAGTTTATCAAAAAGGGCTTTGCCCCAGTTATTAAAAGAGGCTAGGCCTCCAGTTATATGATAAAGCAGCTATGCTGCCAGTGGAGAGTTTGGTTGGGTGGGTCGAGTTATTCCCCACATGGTGTGTTGGTTGGTACGGGTGGAGAGTAGCGGATGGTAGGTTGAGTAGTCTCCCCAAATGGGCTTGCATACATTCATTGATATTACATGTGATATTGAAATGGGCCTTTGGGCCATACCGCTTACAGTAAAGGCTTCGGCCAGTGATATGATTTATGAAAAGGCTTCGGCCCAGTATATGTCGAGACTGAATTAGGGCTTTGGCCCATATTGCTACTGTTTAAGGGCTAAGGCCCAGACTTTACTGTTACTGAATAGGGCTTTGGCCCAGATTGTACTGACACTGTGTTATTCACTGTTTGTTTGTTGTTAGGGATTACACACTGAGTTTTCGTAAACTCACCCCGTTTCTAACTGTGTATGTAATTCTTAAGCTTAGATGGTTTTGAGCTGCGAGGGACTCGGAGATGGTCACACTACTGTTTTTGTTTCTTTTAATTGCAATAAGTAGCCGATTTATTTCTTTATAAGTTTTATCTTATTAATATTATTATTTGGTTTGGGTTGTAATAAGGCCATTTTAATTATTTTTCTGGGATTATTTTATCTTATACCCTATATTTTTCTAATAACAATATGAGTTAGACCTAGGGCGCGTTTCCAAAATGATAATTGTTTTCAAAATAACACAATGATACAATTAATTGGTGTATCAAAAATATCTACTTAAATGAATTCCAACTCGTTTTTCTCGAAACCTAACCTAGCACCAAAGTGTGGCAATGGTTGTGGGCATGTCTAGGATTGGATCCAATCAAGAGCTTGGTACTTAAGCAGCCTTCATGGCTCACCTCCTCTGTTTCGGATACCTACCTGGTGCACAGCTTCCCTTCACTTTATTAACTTAGCAAAGACTATCTTTTAAAACACTAAGAAGGACGTTGAAAGAGGCATGGGTTTTCTTAAAAACTTTAATGTGACACGTCGAATCTGGCCGTAATGTCTGGGCCGGGTTTGGGGTGTTACAAAATGCACTGGCTTCGTCAACACTCACAATGCCTACTTTCTATGGTGTATGTCGCACGGGCACGTCATAGACCTTGCTTATTTCATCGCCCTTGCCATTCAACATCAGACGGAGCGGCATAGGAAAGGGGCCATCTCAATTGGCCCTTATGTGACTCGACTGACGTGACACTTTGGGCTCCTCAACATAGTAGCCTAATCATCCTCCCTCACCCTCATGGGCCAGATATCCCCACAGGGCATCTCGAGCATGCTAAGTATGAGGATGATCGAGAAGCGCCGAGGAACCTACCCTCCTCAATATCATCTCGCCTGATCTTTCGAGGAAGAGGCCGCCGAGGACATTACTGACGATGTCCCTCCACGTCATGAGGACCCACCGTCTCAGCCACCACCACCCTCTCGTCCAGTTCACGCAGCGGCTTCATATGCTAACATCTCTGAGTGCCTCACTCGATTCGAGCAGCAGTGTTTTCAACGATTTAATAACATTGATGCTACTCTACAATAGATTAGCACTTCCACATCTCATCGCCGCCACCACCTCGCGAACCATTTAGCGATGAAGATGTTTAAAAACTTTTATTTATTATTTTATTATTTTACTTTTATTTTATTTTAAGACTACTTTTTATTTTTCTTTCACCTTATTTTTATTAGGACTTATAATTATTATTTTATAATTTTTAATTTTGGCTAATTCATATTGAGTACTTACCCTTCCTTATATATTTCCTAAAAGAGTTTCTGATTCTATCACAGTTATAAAGAGCTCCAAAGCTCACTATTACTCAGGGACTCGAAACTCCACTGGGAAAGGTTCTCCACGACTACCATGTCCTGCTCGACCACGACCATAACCAACTTTAGATATAATATTCTTTTGGCGCAGGACTTATGGACTAATGAACCTCTACCACCACCGGAGTATCCTCCTCCTCCCTCATGCCAATTATTTTCCAAAACTCCAGTTCAAGGAAATCCATTATCACTTAAGAAGTTTCACTTCTTTCCCTTTCTTATTTTTATATTCTTTTCTACATATCTATCTTTGTATATTGAGGGCAATGTACATCTTAAGTGTGGAGGGTATTCATTTCACTATCAGAAAAATCACTGAATGATTTCGTTGTTCTCTTGAAAAGCTCTCATATCATGTTTGGGATAAATTTTTATTGATTTATGACTTTTATTGATATATCTTGAATTAAAACATAGGCATTTATGCATTGATTGTTTAAACTTTAAGACATCAAGGAATCAAGTATGATAAGTTGATTTTTGAAGAATTAAAAACTTTTAGGTTGTTTCCTTAAGTTTAGGTATTATGTTAAGTTGGAATTCACAAGTTTAAAGATCAAAAAGTCATAATTTTTGTGAGATCTTGAGCCTTTAGAGCATCTATTATTTCTTTCATGCTCACTTTCATTATGAGTGCGTCAGTATTGAATTGTTATTCTAGAACTTGCTTGATTATGCATGTCAAGACCACACCATTTGATTTGATATGTCAAAATGATAAAGGCACTTAGGTTTAACCCACTCACTCCATAAAAGCCTACCTTCACAATTAACCCTTAGTGAACCGCCTTGAGCCTAACAACCCATTCATTTATTTACCCTCAATATTAACCCATAACTCATTATTGTTGAAATCCCCTAAATTAATTTGATCCCTATTTTTGTCGAGATTTGAGTTGGAATAATTGCTTCGCTATGTTTTATTCTTTTTTTTTAGTAATTTGACTTGTTCTTAAAAAAAAGTGTATACATATTAGTAATAGTGATCTTCTGAGCTAAAGAAGTTAAATTCCATATTCTGAGAAGAAAGCTCTGTTGTACGCAATTGTTGACTAGTCATTTTTCTAGTTAGGTAATTTTTCAATTAAATCTTGATTCTAACCCTTTCTTTCAGCTTGTGACCACACCTCCTAACCAAGCCTCGTTACAACCCTCTAAAGACCTTTCGATTGATGTTTCATCTCAATTTATAGTGGTGGAGATTTGATTTTCATACAAGCCTATGGTAATGACTTTTCATTATTGACTATTAAGTGCCTCATTTATTGTCCTTAAACACCTCGAGTGATTTGAGTGAATCTTTAGTGAGATGTGAAACTCTGTGACATTTTGAATCAAAGGTAATTACTTAGACGAGGGAAGACACCTATGTTTTCATGATAAAATACTCAACTTGGAATGTTTGAAACTTTGATGTTCTTTCAGTTGAAATTTCAATGTATGATTGCCTATAGATTATTTTGAGATATTATCGGTAGAAATTATAAGTTGAGAAAAATTTATTTTGATTATGAGTTGAGGATTTTGCTTGAGGACAAGCAAATGCTTAAGTGTGGGGGTATTTGATAAACCATAATTTATACATATTTTTACCCCATGCTTAACACATTTTATAAATGATTTTTCCTTAAAATTGGTGAATTTGATGCTTCTAATGCCTTAATTTCATGTTTTATACTTAGGCGAGCATAGGAGAGCGAAAGGAACGAGAAATAGGCCAAAAATGGAGAAAATGGGCCAACATACGAAATCAACACGGCCTGGACTTCCTCACACGGGCATACCACACAGCCGTGTCAATTTGGAAGAATTGAAGCATGACTCACAAGGAAAGAACACACGCTCGTGCCATTCTAACAGGTTCAAGCACGGCCTGAAGTAATCACACATGGGCGTGTCACGCTGGCATGTCCCTGCCGAGCCCAAGTTTAGTCCAATTCAGAAAAGGCCAATTTTAAGGGCTTTTAGGCATTCCAAAGCCTATAAATACACCCTAGAGGAGGAGGAAAAGGACACACAGAGAATGAGGCAGGGAACTGCTCAAGGAAAGCCGATTGATCCATCTCAGAAGCCAGATTCATCATCAAGACTAAAGATCTCCCCTCAATTTCCCTTCAGGAGTTTTGGGTTTTCTTTATGTTTTGTATTCATTATTCTTCTGAGATGTTTTCCTTTTTAGTTATGAACTAAATCCCTTAAATACCTAAGGGGAATGAAACCTAAGACGAATCTTGTTATTATTTTCTAAATTGTATGATAAATATTTGACTTGTTCCTAATTATGTGTTCTTAATTCTTGTTTTGATATTCCAGGATATTGATTTAAGTTAAGCTCTTATTCAGGAGAGGAATAGACCCTGTCTAAGAGTACATTTGTCATAATTAAGTGGAGTTGGTTGCACACCTAGAGATAAGGTGACAAGATTTTGTCGGATTAGGGTGAAACCTAATAAGGGGATCCATAGATCGAGTTAATGTAATCCTAAGGAGTTAATTAGAAAGAGATTTCAATTATTCAACCTAGGGTTAGACGTTGTTAGTCTCGAGAGGGATAATAATATAACTTGGGGATTTCTACGGATCAAGTCAAATGAATAAATCCTCCGATTCAGAGTCAAATAACAAGTGAAGTCTAGGTGGATTTTTCCTTAGGTATTGTCTTAATTCAATCGTTTTTCCAAAAGTAATTCCCCAATTCTATTTTCTGTGAATTCTTAGTTTAGTTAACTAGTTAGTTAAAACAAACCCCATTATTCTTAGGCTAGATAATAAAAAGACAGTCATTACTAGTACTTTTAGTTCCTTTGGGTTCGACAATCTGGTCTTGCTAAAACTATACTACTGTTCGATAGGTACACTTGCCTTCATCGTGATAATAGTTAGTTTCAAGAACGATTCATTATAAATTTATAAAACTTATCACACACAAAATCACGATCAATTATACATATTTTTATCCTATGCTTAGCACATTTATGGATGATTTCTCCTTAGATTTGGTGAATTCGATGCTCCTAATCCTTTAACTTCATGTTTTATACTTAGGTGAGCATAGGAGAGTAAAAAGAGCGAGCAACGGGTCAAAAATGGAGAAAATGGACACATGTGGGAAATCAACACTGCCTGGACTTTCTCATACGAGTGTGTCACACGGCCGTGTCCCTTTGGCAAGATCGAAGCATGACTTACACGGGTAGACTACACGCCCGTGCCTAATCAACAACCTTGACCACGGGCTAGAGTAATCGCACACAGGCGTGTCCTTGTCGAGCCCAAGTATAACCTATTCGGAAAAGGCCAATTTTGGGGGCTCTTAGGAATTCTAAAGCCTATTTAAACACCTGAGGAGGCACTTAGAAGGGGGACGTAAAGTAGGAAGCAAGGAATTACTCAAGTAAACCCGATTGATCTATCTTAGAAGCCGGATTCATCATCAAGACTGAAGATCTCCTTTCATGTTCCTTCAGAAGTTTTGGGTTTTCTTATGTTTCATTATCTTTATGCTTTTGAGATGTTTTCTTTCATAAGTATGAACTAAACCCCCTTAAATACCTAAGGGGAATGAAACCTAAGACAGATCTTGTTATTATTATCTGAATTGTATGATAAATATTTGACTTGTTCTTAATTATGTGTTCTTAATTCTTGTTTTAATATTCCAGGGTATTGATTCAAGTTAAGCTCTTATTCAGAGAAGGAATAGACCCTGTCTAAGAGTAAAATTGTCATAATTAAGCGGAGTTGATTGTGCGCTTAGAGATTCAGATTAGGGTGAAACCTAATAAAGGAATCCATAAATCGAGTTAACGCAATTCTAGGGTGTTAATTAGAAAGAGATTTCAATTTTCAACCTAGGGTTAGACTTTATTAGTCTCGAGAGAGATAATAATATAACTTAGGGATTTCTATAGATCAAGTCAAATGAATAAATCGTCTGATTCTGAGTCAAATAACAAGTAAAGTCTAGGTGGATTTTTTCTTAGGTATTGTCTTAATCAATCGAATTTTCCTAAAAGTATTTTCCCAAATTTTCTTTCTGTGCATTCTTAGTTTAGTAATTAGTTTAAACAACCAAACCTCTTAATTTTTAGGCTAGATAATAAAAAGGAAGTAAATACTAGTACTCGTGGTTCCTTTGGGTTCAACAATCTGGTCTTGCTAAACTATACTACTATTCTATAGGTACTGTAACACCCCTATCCCGTAACCGTCGCCGGAATAGGTAAGGGGCATTACCAAACTTGTAACTCATGTCAGATCAGTAAAATTTTGAACATTTTCTTAAAGTAAAGATCATTCAATGGGATAATTGCTAGACACAACTAGGGATAAAATTTAAAAACTTATAAAAGTAAACATTCAAAAGATGTCATATTCGCATGGCTTATATACATTAACCAAAATATCCTCCCACTACTAGTCTATTCTGTACATGCCATAAGGTAATCCAAAACATAGCAGTACCAAACAGTGGATAGTGATAGTGTGACAAGTTGCTGACGATCCCCGAGCAAAAAGGCCAGGATCAATAATCTATAAAACAGAGAAACATAACAACAGAGTAAGCTTTTGTAAGCTTAGTAAGTCTTAAGCAATTTAAAACCAGTGAACCCAAATATAACCAATTTGTTTATTTGATTCACATATAACATTTCATTTCATATCTATAGTTATCCTCATCGGACTCAAAATGTATATCTCCCAATATCCTATAGTATTTCTCCATAACCGAATACTCACATATTCATATGGCATTTTAATATTTGCTTTTCACTTTACAATCATGATTTAATTCTGATGGGTCTAACATGTACAAGTATTTATTACATACCTTACCAACCAAATTAAAAGTCGATCTTACGAATTCTCATATAACCTCTTTCTAGGTATACTACCCTTTTTGGCCGAATATACACAATTACGTAATACACAATAAGCAGATAAATTCTCACTTGATAGTGATCTCTTATAAACATAGGTACATTACATATTTTCACCCAACTTTTCACATTGACCAAATGCACAATAATCATAGAACAGTCTTATTGCTTTACTCACATATGCATCACATAACAACCTTGTGATTTAATCCAAATCATGCTTAAATATAATCTCAAAATACATACCTGACCAACTTAACGCATTGAACGTGTTTATTAGCAATTGTTACTATGAAGTCGTATAATCTTATGCTTTACTCGAATCTTCAGCGAGACCTTTAGCTCGAATAATCCCTACATGTAGTTATCGGGTCTTACCCGGACAAAATCTCCACACGTAGTCATCGGGTCTTACCCGGACATAATCTCCACACGTAGTCATCGGGTCTTACCCGGAATATATTTCCAGGTTTCATGTACATTTAATCACATGTTACAACATTCACATCGACTGTCATATTTGTAATTCATTTGCCTCATCAAATATCTAATAATACACACCTTTCACATTTGGTCATTCGGCCACAATATATACACATCTCATACATATTTCACATTAGCCATTCGGCTTTACCACATATACATATCTCATACATATTTCACATTAGCCATTCGGATTTACCACATATATATATCTCATACATATTTCATATTAGCCATTTGGCTTTACCACATATATATATCTCATACATATTTCATGTTAGCCATTCGGCTTTACCACATATACATATCTCATATCACATTAGCCATTCGGATTTACCACATAGACATATCTCATACATATTTCACATTAGCCATTCGGATTTACCACATATACATATCTCATACATATTTCATGTTAGCCATTCGGCTTTACCACATATATATATCTCATACATATTTCATGTTAGCCATTCGGCTTTACCACATATACATATCTCATACATATTCCACATTAGCCATTCGGCTTTACCACATATACATATCTCATATATATTTCACATTAGCCATTCGGATTTACCACATATATATATCTCATACATATTTCATATTAGCCATTCGGCTTTACCACATATATATACCTCATACATATTTCATGTTAGCCATCCGGCTTTACCGCATATACATATCTCATACATATTTCACATTAGCCATTCGGCTTTACCACACATATATATATTTATCTTGTACATCAATTTCAGCAATAGCTTATAAGCAACTCAAATAGTTTCATCAATGTTTACAACAAAATCACATATTCACTACAAGTTGTTTTCCTGAGCAACAGTCATTAAATTATTTGTAACTGGAGCTACGAAGCTCCAAATGAAGTGTTGTTAATTTTCCCTGAAAACAGACTCATATATCTTCTATCCATAAAATTTTCAGAATTTTTGGTTTGACTAATCAATACCAGAATTTTTCGTAAAGTTTCCCCTATTTCACTGTTGACCACTCTTCACTACGAATCAACTTTCTCATTGTACAGAATTCAAAATATGTTCTTGTTTATTTCATTTGAAACTAGACTCATTAAGGGGTCTAAGCATATAAATTTTATCTTATAACAATTTTTTTGTGTGATTTATAATGATTTTCTAAAAAAAATAGGGGATTTTGGAGTCATTCTGACACTATCTCACACAACTTTAAATATCTCTTTATAGGAAATTCTTTTGCTTACACGGTTTCTTTTATAAGAAACTAGACTAATTAAGATTTGATTACATATTTTATTCAGCCTATAATTCCTCACCAACAATTTATGGTGATTTTTTAAAATCACGTTACTACTGCTGTCCTAAGCAAATTATTACAATTTGCTCTTAAATTTCCAAGTCCAAACACTTATGAACTTTACCAATTGAGTTTAAAACATATCATGGCCACATCATATCTTATTAAATCAACTCATTATGTCCTATTATGATTGAATTTACTCAACGTTTAATCACTTAAAACTTACCTCGGAAGTGGTCGACGACTAGATATCCACGGCTATTCGTTTACTTTCTCTTTTCCCCTATCCGACTTTGATCCTCTTTGCTCTTAAGCTTAAGTAAAACAATAGATTTGCTTAAGTACTTAACTAATATTATTCACTTAACAATCACATTTGGCAATCACATATCATTTAATCTATATCTAAAACAATAGATTTCAATATGTATCATATTTAATAAAACATGCCATGACTCGATTTCATGCTTATTTAATTTATATCTAATTCACATTCACAAGCAAAGAGTCACTTAATTTATCATGCTTTCTTATACATGAATTTAATCATATTGCCGAATGTCCTTATGTGTACATGGTACATACATAAGGCATATATATATACCTATATAAGACCATTACAATTTAAACATTTAATCATAATCGGCAAGCTTTATTTCAACTATTTGAGGTGCAAACCAATTATGTTATTCATTAACATTTCGTCATATTAAATCTTCGATTAACCAATTTAACACATACCAAAATCCAATCATACATCTAACCTTTATCTCAATACCAAACCGAGTTATAAGATTATACATTACACTAAGCATATCATTAAACATACCTATTCAATTTAGCTAATTTCATAGCCGATTAATCACCTTACCCCACATTACTCAATGCCGAATATTAACCCAACATCACAAGCATAATCACCATGAAACTTACCTTAATACACATTTTATCCCATTGCCGAATACATATATATATCATCAAATAAATATTTATTCACATAACAACAATTCATTCACATCTCTATAAATGATCATAATCGGACATTATAAACAAATCAACTAGTTTAGCATTCAAATTCTTCTAACCATTCCTCAATCACTTACTCAATGAAAAACAATCCAAGCACATCAAAGCATAGTCGAATGTATCATTCTTCTTAATTTCAAAAATAAATGCATGGGCTAACTTCAAAATCTATTTAACAACTCAACTTTACCAAACTTATCAAGAAATTAAGCCAAACATACCTCTAATTGCTAATATAATTGCCATACGTCTAAGGGCCCCCTTTTGTTCTTCTTTGATCCTAAGAATCGGCTATTGAGAGAAAGAATGGATAAAACTTTGTTTTCATCCCCTTTTTTTTCCCATTATAAAAACTTTATTTCATATTTTATAAGTCTTTATTTAATTCTTTAACAAAATGTATATAATATCATTTATTAGCCATCATTACAACAAATAAAATACATATTTTCTCACCTAAAACCATCATGGTCGTCCATTATCATAAAAAATGGGGACTTTGACATGCAAGTCCCCATATTTAATCTATGCAACAATTTGGCCATTTTAAAAATTAACCAACATATTTTCAATGTTTCTCACATAAGCCCTTTTGATTAAGTTCGCATTCAATTGACAAAATCAAAGCATCAATATTTCACACATAAATTGTAACATAAAATAGACATGAAATTTAACAATCAATTATTTGTGTGACTCGATTTTGTGGTCTCGAAACCACTTCCCGACTAGGGTCAAATTAGGGATGTCACAGGTACACTTGCCTTAATCGTGATAATAAGTTAGTCTCAAGAATGATTCATTCATAAATCTTTAAAACCTGTCGCGAATATCACGTATCAAGTTTTTGGCGCCGTTGCCGGGGAACTAGGATATTAGAAACACTCAATTTTTATTCCTTTAGCCATTTTACGTTTATTGCAATTTAATTTTTTATTTCTTTTCTAATTTTTCATTTATTTTCTTCTAACAGGTTTTTCTAGTTTATGACCAGAAGAAACCCGTCAGGACCACTACTTTTTGACGGTGAAATCGACCACACAGTTCGCAAAAACCAAAGAGAAATAAGGCGAAGCCTAAGATACACAGAGGACGAGCAAGAGGACGATACTTCAACCACAACTAAGGAGATGGCTGAAAACCAAGAAAATCTGCTACCTCCTGCGATTGCTGCTGATCCAGTAAATCAGAATCCTGCTCCACGCACTATGTATGATTATGCTAAACCTAATTTAACAGGAACTGAGTCAAGTATAGTTAGAGCTGCTATTACTGGAAATAATTTTGAACTGAAACCTAACACAATTCAAATGATACAATAGTTTGTTTAGTTTGATGGTTTGCAGGACGAGGATCCCAACCATCACTTGGAAAATTTCTTAGAGTTTTGCAACACTTTTAAAATCAATGGCATTTGAGATGATGCCATTCGCCTTCGGTTATTCCCTTTTTCATTGAGAAATAAGGCTAAACAGTGGTTGAACTCGTTACCACGAGGGTCAATCACTACTTGGGAACAAATGACCGAAAAGTTTTTATTAAAATATTTTTCGAACAACCAAATTACGTAATGATATCTCCTATTTTGTGCAGATGGATTTAGAAACACTCTACGATGCATGGGAGAGATACAGGACCTTTTGCGATGATGCCCTCACCATGGGTTACCACTCTGGCTACAGGTCCAAATGTTTCACAATGGCCTGAACCCTTTGACTCAGCAAATGATTGACGCAGCTGCTGGTGGAACTATCAATAATAAGACACCTGAGGCGGCTTATGAATTTATTGAGGAGATGTCGCTGGATAACTATCAGTGGCAAGTTATGAGGACAAAGTCGATGAAAGCAGCCGGTGTTTTCAACCTCGATGCGATTACTATTCTATCTAACCAAGTAGAACTCTTAAATAAAAAGATTGACGGTTTGTGTGGTTCTACTCTAGTACATCTGGTGATGAGGTGCAATACGAATGGAGGAGGAGCATGCACAGAATATCAACCCTTCAACCTTAGCATCGAGGAGGAACAAGTCCAATATATGGGTAACAATAACTCTAGACCCCAAAATAACCCGTATAGTAACACTTATAATGCAGGTTGAAGGAACCATCCCAATTTCTCATGGGGCAGTCAAGGAAATCAAAGGCCACAACATCCTCTAGGTTTTCAACAACCACCTTACCAGTAGGAAAAGAAGCCGAACCTTGAGGAGATGTTAACAAAATTCATCTCGGTGTCAAAAACTCTTTTCCAGAATACCGAGACAGCCCTTAAGAATCAACAAGCATCGATCCAAGGGCTCGAAACTCAGATAGGTCAGCTCGCTAAATTAATATCTGAACGACCACAAGATAGCCTACTGAGTAATATTGAGCACAACCTAAACGAGCACGTGAAAGAAGTTACACTAAGGAGTGGGAAAGTGTTAGCTGAATCTGAGAAGAAGCCACCACAAGAAGCTGACAGAAAGGAGGTCGAACCCAAAAATAATGACAATCTAATGCCAAAAGAATATAAACCACCAATCCCATACCCAGCAAAGTTAAAGAAAGACCGCATAGATGCACAATTCAATAAATTTCTTGAACTTTTTAAACAACTGCATATTAACTTACCTTTTGTTGAAACTATATCACAGATGCCTACATATGAAAAATTTTTAAAAGAGCTTCTAACAAACAAAAGGAAGTTTGAAGACTTATCTACGATGAAACCTAATGAAGAGTGCTCAGCCATACTCTAGAATAAATTGCCAACCAAACTGAAAGATTCAGGAAGTTTTACTATTCCCTGCTTAATTGGTAGTTTGAATGTTGATAAAGCACTAGCTGATTTAGGCGCCAGCATTAATTTGATGCCATATAAAATGTTGAAACAACTTGGTCTTGGGATACCTAAACCCACTAGGATAAGTATTCAATTAGCTGATAGATCTGTTAAAATCCTAAGGGAATTATAGAGGACGTACTTGTAAAAGTAGATAAATTTATATTCCCTGTTGATTTCGTTGTGCTTGACATGGATAAAGATGTTGAGGTGCCTTTAATCTTAGGTCGGCCATTTTTTTCCATTGCTAGGGCTGTAATTGATGTGGGTGATGGTAAATTGGTACTTAGAGTAGGTGACGAAGAGATTATTTTTAAATTTTATGATGCCATGTGATTTTCTAGAGAACAAGATGACTCATGTTATTTTATCGACTCTATTGACCATGCTACTCAAGATTTTTTTCAGGAAATTGTACAGAAGACACGATGGAATTGTGTCTGGCCTAAAGAGAGGGGATGGATGATGATTCTAAAATAGGAACCGAACTAAACTCCAATGAAACCTCCCCAAAACTAGCAGAATATGAGGGAATTAAGGTAAAAGATGAACTTAAGTAAAACCCTCTATTGACGAACCTCCCAAACTAGAACTTAAACAATTTCCGAATCACTTGGAATATGCATTCCTTGGAAATAATTCCATATTACCGGTAATTATTGCATCCAACTTGCAACCTGAGGAGAAAGAAGAATTACTCCAAGTATTAAGAGAGCATAAAAGGGCCATAGCTTGGAAAATTTCTGACATTAAAGGGATCAGCCCTTCTTTTTGCACCCACAAAATTTTAGTGGAAGATGAATATAAACCATACGTGCAAGCCCAAAGACGACTGACCCCCAACATGAAGGAAGTTGTTAAAGTTGAGGTAATTAAACTCCTAGATGCTGGAATTATTTATCCTATTTCTGACAGTTCTTGGGTAAGTCCAGTGCAGGTTGTTCCTAAGAAAGGAGGCATGACTGTTGTGGCTAATGAGAAGAATGAATTAATCCGAACAAGGACAGTCACAGGTTGGAGAGTGTGCATTGATTATAGGAAGCTAAATGATGCCACGAGAAAAGACCACTTTCTCCTTCCATTCATTGACCAAATGTCGGAAAGATTGTCAGGACACATGTACTACTACTTTTTAGACGAACTCTCTGGCTATTTCCAAATCCCAATAGCTCCTGAAGATCGAGAAAAGACGACATTTACATGTCCATACGGTACGTTTGCTTATCGTAGAATACCTTTTGGATTATGTAATGCTCCTACTACTTTTCAGCGCTGCATGATGGCCATTTTTTACGAACTCGTAGAAGACGTCATGGAGGTATTTATGGATGATTTTTCAATTTTCGGTAACTCTTTCCATCTTTGCCTCGAAAATTTAAAACAAGTGTTAATTATATGTGAGGAAACAAACCTTGTGCTTAACTGGGAAAAATGTCACTTTATGGTTTAAGAAGGTATTATGTTAGGACATAAAATTTCTAGTAGAGGGATTGAGGTTCATAAATCTAAAATTGAAACCATTGAAAAACTACCTCCCCCTAATTCGATTAAGGTTATTAGAAGCTTCTTAGGACATGCTGGGTTTTATAGAAGATTTATTAAAGACTTTTCTAAAATAGCTAAGCCTTTGACTAAATTACTAGAAAAAGACGTGCCGTTTAATTTTGATCAGGAGTGTTTAGAAGCCTTTAATACTTTAAAGTATAAACTGACTAAAGCTCCAATTATAATTGCACCTGATTGGAATTCACCTTTTGAACTAATGTGCGATGCGAGTGATTTTGCAGTAGGTGCAGTTTTGGGACAACGAAGAGATAAACATTTTCATCCTATCTATTATGCTAGCAAGACTTTGACAGCTGCACAAGAAAACAACACCACCACAGAGAAAGAGCTGCTAGCTATGGTTTTTGTATACGATAAATGTAGGCCATATTTAATATTGTCTAAAGTTGTCGTTTATACTGACCATTCTGCTCTTCGCCACCTTTTGATGAAAACTGATGCAAAACCTCGGCTGTTTCGATGGATCTTATTACTACAGGAATTTGGCTTGAAAATTAAGGATAAGAAAGGAGCTGAAAATCTTGTAGCTGACCATCTCTCCAGGCTTGAAAACTCAAGTACCAAAGAACCAGATGACATTGAAATAAATGATTCATTCCTTGAAGAACAATTTTTTGCTATATCTGTTTTTGAGGTACCTTGGTTTGTAGATATTACAAATTTTTTAGCCGTTAACATTATCCCAAAAGGGTTGACACATCAGCAAAAGAAGCAATTCTTCACTAATGTGAAAAACTACTTCTGGGAAGACCCTTTTCCTTTTCCGTAAATGTGCAAATCAAATCATAAGGAGATGCGTTACAAGGACAAAAGCATTGAAAATCTTGGAACATTGCCACTCAAGACCGACTGGAGGACATTACGGTGGAAATAAGACCGTACATAAAATCCTCGAATCAGGTTTTTATTGGCCCACTCTATTCAAAGACGCCAATAGGTATGTTACTTATTGTGACAAATGTCAAAGGACAGGTAATATATCCAAACGTGATGAAATCCCTCGGACATATATGCTCTCATGTGAAATATTTGATGTTTGGGGTATCGACTTCATGGGTCTATTCCCTAGTTCATTCGGGAATAAATACATCTTAGTAGTTGTTGATTATATGTCCAAATGGGTTGAAGCCCAAGCTTTACCTACTAATGATGCTAGAGTAGTAGTACGATTCCTTAAGCAACTTTTCTCTCAATTTGGTACACCTAGAGCAATTATCAGTGATAGGGGTACTCATTTTTGTAACGCCCAATTCAACAAGATCCTTAAGAAATACGGAATTCATCACAGAACAGCTACCCCTTATCACCCTCAAACTAGTGGCCAAGTCGAAGTAGTGAACCGAGAGCTTAAACAGTAGAATTAAACAGGAAGGATTGGGCGATGAAAGTAGATGATGCTTTATGGGCTTATAGAACTGCTTTAAGACTCTCATAGGAACATCACCTTATAGACTTGTTTATGGGAAAATTTGTCACCTACCATTTGAGTTAGAACACAAGGCATTCTGGGCTATAAAATTTCTAAATCTTGACCCTAAACTTGTAGATGAAAATAGGTTGATGCAGTTGAACGAGTTAGATGGGTGGCAAACCAATACATATGAAAATTCGCACCTATATAAGGAAGTGACGAAGCACTGCCACGACGCCCATTTGAAGCAATGAAGGCAATTTGAAGTTCGAGATCTTGTCCTGTTGTATAACTCGAGGCTCAAATTATCTCCTGGAAAGTTTAAATCAAGATGGTCAGGTCCTTTCATAGTTCAAACTGTGTTTCCATATGGCACAGTAGAGGTAAGTCATCCATCACAAGGCACTTTTAAGGTAAATGGACATCATTTCAAAATGTATAACGGTGAGAATTTTAAAGACGATAAAGAGGAGCTACAGCTCCACGAAGTTACCTAAATATACCCATAAGGTAGAGTCAAGCTTAGACTATAAACAAGCACTTCTCGGGAGGCACCCCGAGCACTAACGGTGTTAACTTCTTTAAATTTTAGTCTTTAACATTTAATTCACTAACTGAGTCACTGGACACAAGATTTCCCAAACCACACGGCCAGGCACACGTGCGTATTGTAGGCCATGCACATACCACGGGATGCAACACGGCCGTGCAATACGGGATCTGATAAAGTTACCACGGCCGTGCGACGTGGTCGTGGGCAATCCTTCCAAAGTAACACGAGAGATCGACAAGACCGTGCCCACCGACTGTGGTCGAGCCTGTCAAAATAACACGAGCGTGGGCCTGCATACACGGGCATGGCAGAAACGAATGGAGATCGACACTGTCGTGCAACATGGCTGTGTACACCAATGCGCCCAGTTTCGAAAACCATAAAACACACGGGCTAAAATGAGAGCAAACAGGCATGCCCCTCAGCCGTGTGCCCAATTTCTCTATAAACACCTATTATTTATTTTGTTTTTGTCTCTATATTTTGAAATTATTTTTTATTTCCTTTTAATACTATTTTATCTTGAGTTTTTACAATATTTATTTTCAGCTATTTCATTACGAGTAATTATGCTTCATTATATTGTCTAAAGAGTTCCTGATTTTATCACAGTTATAAAGAGCTCCAAAGCTCATCATCAAATAGGACCTAAAAACTCCAAGGGCAAAGGACTTATGGATTAATGAACCTCTACCACCACCGGAGTATCCTCCTCCACCCTAATCATTGCTTTGGCCGATTATTCTCCATAGCTCCAATTCAAGGAGTTCATTCATCATTCAGGAAGTTTCACTTCTCTCCCTATCTTATGATTATATATCTATATTTTTCAATATATCTATCTTTGTACATTGAAGGCAATGTACATCTTAAGTGTGGGGGGTCTTTAATATCATCATTAGAAATCCCTGAATTGTGTCTTATTCTCACGTGAATCACTCATATCACTATTAGAATGAATTTTAATTAATTTATGATTTTTATTGATATGTCTTGAATTAAAACATAGGCATTTATGCATTGATTGTTTAAACTTTAAGATATTAAGGAATCAAGCATGATAAGTTGATTTTTGAAGAATTAAAAACTTTTAGGTTGTTTCCCTAAGTTTAAGTATTATCTTGAGTTGAAATTCACAAGTTTGAACATCAAAAAGCCATAATTTTTGTGAGATCTTGAGCCTTTAGAGCATATTTTACTCCTTTCATGCTCACTTTTATTATGAGTGCGTCAGTATTGAATTGTTATTCTAGAACTTGCTTGAGTATGCATGTCAAGACCACACCATTTGATTTGATATGTCAAGATGATAAAGGCACTTAGGTTTATCCCACTCATTCCATAAAAGCCCATCTTCATAATTAACCCTTAGTGAACCCCTTTAAGCCTAACAAGCCATTAATTGATTTACCCTCAATATTAACCCATAACCCATTATTGTTGAAATCCCCTAATTTGATCCCTATTTTTGTCAAGATTTGATTTGAACTAATTGCTTAGATATGTTTTTCTCTTCTATGTATTTGACTTGTTCTTAAAAAAAAGTGTGTACTTCAATACATATTAGTTGTAATTTGTCGTTTTTGAGCTTGAGTGTCAATTCCATATTCTAAGAAGAAGCCCACTTATATTCAACTGATGACTAGTCATTTTTCTAGCTAGGTAATTTTTCAATTTAATCTCGATTCTAACCTTTTCTTTCAGCTTGTGACCACACCCCCTAACCAAAGCCACGTTACAACCCTCTAAAAAGACCTTTTTGATTGATGTATCAGCTCAATGTATAGTGGTGGAGATTTGATTTTCAAGCAAGCCTATGGTAATAACTTTTCATATTGACTAATGAGTGCTTTTATTGATGTCCTTAAACACCTTAACTGATTTGAGTGAATCTTTAGTGAGGATGTTAAACTCTGCGATATTTTAATCCAAGGTAATCACTTAGATAAGGGGAGACACCTATGTTTCCATGATAAAATGCTCAACTTGGAATGTTTGAAACTTTGATGTACTTTTAGTTGAATTTTCAATGTATGAATACTTATGGATTATTTTGAGATATTATTGATAGGGATTATAAATTGAGAAGAATTTTTTATTATTGTGAGTTGAGGATTTTGCTTGAGGACAAACAAATGCTTAACTGTGGGGGTATTTGATAAACCGTAAATTATACATGTTTTAATCCTATGCTTAGCACATTTATGGATGATTTCTCCTTAGATTTGGTGAATTCGATGCTCCTAATCCTCTAACTTCATGTTTTATACTTAGGTGAGCATAGGAGAGTAAAAAGAGTGAGAAGCGAACCAAAAACGGAGAAAATGGACCCACGTGGGAAATCAACACGGCCTAGACTTTCTCACACGGGCGTGTCCCTTTGGCATGATCGAAGCACGACTTGCATCTAACACCCCTTACCCGTATCCAAGGCCGGAATAGGGTACGAGGCATTACCAGACTTAACCATACACATAAACAAAAACTAGGCCATAAAATTTCATTTAATTTAAAACATGTCGAACACATGCATAGACTCATATTTAAAGACATATAACGTTGCATAAATGAGCACTTACACATCCATAATCATGCAATAACATGTCATTCACTTTAAACATATTTGCTTACCATCCTGTATATAATATACATTCTTACACTAACTAGAACTAGACATGCTAAATCTTATTCTGATTTTATACCATCATAATGTAGTTACCAATTTGTCCATTAAACATCCATATTCAAGGCAACATTACTCATTTCCATTTAATTCATGATCCACTGGCCTGCATTTAACTTACCTGATGTATTACCAATCATGCATAACAAACAAAGCTAACTATATCATCACATCGAAACATAGGATATGGAATGATTAATTAAACTTACAAACCATAATGGATAAGGACCACATCTCAAGATCATATACGATAACTCAATATAGACCGATACGTATAGTCAAAGTCATAATAATAATACATATCACAAACTAACTTCCTATACACGCCACTCACTTGATATTTCTAATACTTGAATTAATTCTCCCAAAAATGATAGGTTAATAGTGTGATTTTGCCTCCGACAATCTCTAACCCCAACCCGACCTGCCAAAACTAAAGAAGTAGAGAGGAGGGGTAATATTTCCATATGAAGTTAATAAGCAATTACCAACATGTTGTTTTTAAGGTAAAACATCATAATTGTACAATTTACTCTTGTTTAGGTTAAGCTATTTTATCGAGTTACATCTACTAATTATTTATATCTGGAGCTACGAGACTCCAAATTAAGTTTTGTTAATTTTACTTGAAACTAGACTCATATACCTTTCTCTCATAAACTTTACAGAATTTTTGGTTTAGCCAATTAGTATAGTTTATTCATTAAAGTTTCCACTATTTTGTTATCCAATAGTTCTAACCTCTCTTCACTCAAAATTATTTTTCTCATTGTACTGAATTCAGATAATGCTCTCATCTATCTTTCTAGAGAATAGACTCACTAACGATTTTAATAATATAAATTACAACCCATAATTATTTTTATACAATTTTTAATGATTTTCTCAAATCGGAACAGGGGATCACGAAGTCCTTCAGACTTTGTCTCACAACAATTTAAATATCTCGTAATATAAATTCCGATTGCATATACCGTTTCTTCTATGTGAAACTAGACTCATTGGGATTTAACCTCATATTTTATTCAGCCCCTAATTCAATTTCCACAATTCATGGTGAATTTCCAAATTTGCACCACTGCAGTAACCCAAAACTGCCAAGGCTAAATTTACTCATTCATTACTATTATTCACCAAATCCATACAATATCATTTCATTCATAATGGTAAGAACACATAATTAGGCTTCATAAGCATAAATCCATAATCTCAATGTCATCAAGTATCAAGGACTTATTCCAAATCATGTCATTTTCATAATATTCACCAAATACTATATAAATCATAGATCATCACATGTCAAGGCATCACACATAAGTTTAGTGTACATATCTGTACAACTTGTAACATAACTAAAAAACATACTCACCAATGGCTTATGTCATTGGGATCATCAACGAATACTTCGCTAAATTCTCGTTGAACACTCGGAATATAATTGGATACACAGAATGCATGCACATAAGTGTCATACCCACAGCTAGACAAACTCAATAGCCTGCGAAAATTATGTATCCAAGCTACCATGTAACCCACCTATAAGCAAACTGGGACTCAACTCAACGAGCTCGGGCGTTCGCATCCATAAGTGAACCCGTGCTCAACTCAACGAGTTCGGATGCCTAGTTACATCTCACGAACTCGGACTTAACTCAACGAGCTCAGGTGTGCGAACCCTTAAGTGAACTCAGACTCAAATCAATGAGTTTGGATGCCTAGTTACATCTCACGAACTCGGACTCAATTCAACGAGTTCAGAACTTAAATATCCTAGTGACATGTCACTTGTATCCTAATCTATTCCCAAGGTTCAAATGAGATTTTCCTCGATCACACATCTTTGTCATCTTCCACGGAATGTCGGATCTGATACTTGGTAGCATTTCGTATTTATCAAATAGCTCACGTAATTTGCATATTACTAAATAATAATCCACAAAGCATAATATTTCATGATAATCATCATCATATCATATATATAACATTAAATTACTTAAAATGACAATTATGTTACTACTTTTACACATGAACTTACATCTCATTTAATATAGAGGCATTAACATTAAATTACACATTGCATTATTAAAAATAATATCAACTTACCTCGTATGCGAAAATGGCCATTTTTACCATTTTGTCCACAACCTGATATTTTCCGATTTTGGCCCGAATTTTGATTTTTCCTTGCTCTATCATTTCAAATATAGCCTAATTAGGATTCAAATTATTCAAATTAACCCAAAATCATATATTGGAAAAATTATAATTTTGCCCCTAAACTTTGTCAAAATTACATTTTTGCCCCTAGGTTTGTAAATTAAACTTCATCCTATTTCCTTATGTTTTATGACATGCTGATCATTTTTCCCTTCTATAGCAACATCAAATTCGCACTCTAACATGTACTTATGAACATTAGATATTTTTACCGATTATGTCATTTTACTCGTTTTCACGTAAAATCGCTTAGTAAAAGTTGTTTAACACAATTTCAAGCTTTATATTCTACAATAGAACATTAAAATAAACACATTTCACCTATGGGTATTTTTCCAAATATAAACCCTAGGTTAAATTATTGCTAGAATAAGCTTAACCAAGTTACTGGGATTTCAAAAATGTAAAGAACTTTAAAAACGGGGCTAGGGAGCACTTACAATCGAGCTTGGGAGTTTCAACAAACCTTAACCATGGCTGTTGCTGGTAGAAACAGTTGAATGAAGAAGATGATAGCTAATTTGTTTGCCAAATTATTAGTTTACCAAAATACCCCTAACTTAAAAATATTTTATTACACCCATTTCATGTCTATTTTTGTTCAGCAATTAACCAATGGTATAATTACCATTTAAGGACCCTCAATTTAAAATTTCATAACAATTGGACACTCTAGTATGTAGAACTCAACTTTTGTACTTTTTACGATTTAATCCTTTTGACTAAATTAAGTGCCCGAACGTCAAAATTTTTGAATGAAATTTTCACGAAATTATTCCATGAAATCATTGACCAAAAAAATATAATAAAAAATAAAATTTTCATCATCGAATTTGTGGTCCCGAAACCACTATTCCGACTAGGCCCAAAATCAGGGTGTTACAACTCCCCCTTTAGAGATTTTCTTCCCCGAAAATCTTACCGGAAAAGTAGCCTTCAATTAAATTCCTCAATCTCATACTCGATACCAAAGTACCTTTGCTTAGGCGGTGCCTCCAATACATATTTTTAAGTTCTTATATGATCTAACAGCTTACGGACACAACTCCAAATTGTTCTTAAATTTTCAAAGGCTTCTCAGTTTCCCATGATATCATGACATAAAACCCAGATCTCAATTTGGTTTATGGAGACTAGTATTCCAAGAAATCCAAAAATCAAAAGGACCAGCACTCTTCCGGAATAATCATACAGATTTTCATCATCGATAAATCACAATCCAATAACATCTAAATCAAATTACAGTACATGTCATTACTCTCTGAATGAATAGGCAAATTTTCACTGTGAGCTTCGTACAATTCTTTCTGTATAAGCCTCAGAATAATAATACCATGAATCAGATCCAATCTGAAATTCAACATCAGAAGTCGATCCTCACTGTACTCTTTTAGATTACTACTAACTATCACATTTTCCTCTTTCCGCTACAGAAATAATTCGGATATAGCCTCGAAAGTAATCCTTCTCATTCTCATCCTAATATCAATACTGGCAGAGATAATTCTGATAGATCCTGATGCTCGACTTTAACCCGATCAACAACTCAAATTTTCTGTGACATCAGATGCTCCAAACTATCACATTACCTTACTTTCTTGAAACACATCACCATTCATACAACAGTGCATTACTGAAAATTAGGAAATCTTTACTCAATCCAGACTAGTCCAGTTTAGACGCGTTGGTTAGCAATATTCTCATCTGTCCAAACATTGCTAACATGTAATAAACTTTTTAGCTTTCGCAAGATGAAAACTTTATCATTCTTAGTATCAAAATTTTCTAAGAGATATACACTTCTCGTTCAGACTATTTGCCTTTTACCCGTAAAGAAATGAAATTCTATTATCAGACTTGGGAAAAATGATCCTGACATAATTGTCATATGAAATCTTTCAAATAAATAATTCACGTAAATTAAACACTCGAGCCGATCTAAACACCGTTGAATGACATTTCAAGTAATCCTTTCTTCTAGTTACTAAATAATTCATCATGCAGTCCTTTACTATTCATTCCTTACGCTAATCAAAACCATCTCAATTGCATTAGCTCAAGTAACCAAAATATTTCAATTAAAGTCATTAATTATAATTGACTTACTTGAGAGAAGTAATCCACCATATCGATTGAAACTCGCGCTTTTATCACTTATGCCTTTACTGTTGTCAAATCTTTACACGAAAGTTTGAGAAATTCCAATACTAAAATCACCACATTACCAATATCAAATTGGAATTATAGTCATGCTTGTCATGATTATCATGAGCTGTAGAACGCACTTCGAACATAAGTCATAATTGACAAATTATGGAATAAAGATAACAAGAAAACCGAATAAAGAAATCCAAGATACGATACTATGCCGAAAAATTGAAAACCAAACTCATAAGAAAATATGGAAGATCTCGAAAATTCCTCAGAGAAAAGAAGTCCAGAAGAAAACATCATTTAATCCCACTGGAATCAAATATAATAAGAACAATGTATCTTCCCATACATATATATCAAATAGAGCATCAAGTAGAAGAAACAGTATCATAATATCATACACATCCTCTCATCAATTCTTATCAGAAAATGTAATAAATGCCTAAGGAAATACATCAATACAAATTATAAATCAGTCAGACTACCAATGCTTCTATCTAACACCAGGATTAGAAAACATTCACATATAACAAGAATTTCTTCAAAAGATCAGCAGCCATAGAAATTTTTTTGAGAATGGATAAATACATAGAACATCTCAGAAGAAACTGTTAAATCTGTTCAGCCGTAACTGTCACACTCAGATATTACACATTTCAAATACCATTTCCCACAACTTGTTCTGCCATAACAAATTTCATGTTAGACCTTTCACTAAAGAAGACCAGTTTTGAGTAAATTTTGATTTACACTTTTCTCGATCTTGAGCCTTTAGAGCATATTTTACTCCTTTCATGCTCACTTTTATTATGAGTGCGTCAGTATTGAATTGTTATTCTAGAACTTGCTTGAGTATGCATGTCAAGACCACACCATTTGATTTGATATGTCAAGATGATAAAGGCACTTAGGTTTATCCCACTCATTCCATAAAAGCCCATCTTCATAATTAACCCTTAGTGAACCCCTTTAAGCCTAACAAGCCATTAATTGATTTACCCTCAATATTAACCCATAACCCATTATTGTTGAAATCCCCTAATTTGATCCCTATTTTGTCAAGATTTGATTTGAACTAATTGCTTAGATATGTTTTTCTCTTCTATGTATTTGACTTGTTCTTAAAAAAAGTGTGTACTTCAATACATATTAGTTGTAATTTGTCGTTTTTGAGCTTGAGTGTCAATTCCATATTCTAAGAAGAAGCCCACTTATATTCAACTGATGACTAGTCATTTTTCTAGCTAGGTAATTTTTCAATTTAATCTCGATTCTAACCTTTTCTTTCAGCTTGTGACCACACCCCCTAACCAAAGCCACGTTACAACCCTCTAAAAAGACCTTTTTGATTGATGTATCAGCTCAATGTATAGTGGTGGAGATTTGATTTTCAAGCAAGCCTATGGTAATAACTTTTCATATTGACTAATGAGTGCTTTTATTGATGTCCTTAAACACCTTAACTGATTTGAGTGAATCTTTAGTGAGGATGTTAAACTCTGCGATATTTTAATCCAAGGTAATCACTTAGATAAGGGGAGACACCTATGTTTCCATGATAAAATGCTCAACTTGGAATGTTTGAAACTTTGATGTACTTTTAGTTGAATTTTCAATGTATGAATACTTATGGATTATTTTGAGATATTATTGATAGGGATTATAAATTGAGAAGAATTTTTATTATTGTGAGTTGAGGATTTTGCTTGAGGACAAACAAATGCTTAACTGTGGGGGTATTTGATAAACCGTAAATTATACATGTTTTAATCCTATGCTTAGCACATTTATGGATGATTTCTCCTTAGATTTGGTGAATTCGATGCTCCTAATCCTCTAACTTCATGTTTTATACTTAGGTGAGCATAGGAGAGTAAAAAGAGTGAGAAGCGAACCAAAAACGGAGAAAATGGACCCACGTGGGAAATCAACACGGCCTAGACTTTCTCACACGGGCGTGTCCCTTTGGCATGATCGAAGCACGACTTGCATCTAACACCCCTTACCCGTATCCAAGGCCGGAATAGGGTACGAGGCATTACCAGACTTAACCATACACATAAACAAAAACTAGGCCATAAAATTTCATTTAATTTAAAACATGTCGAACACATGCATAGACTCATATTTAAAGACATATAACGTTGCATAAATGAGCACTTACACATCCATAATCATGCAATAACATGTCATTCACTTTAAACATATTTGCTTACCATCCTGTATATAATATACATTCTTACACTAACTAGAACTAGACATGCTAAATCTTATTCTGATTTTATACCATCATAATGTAGTTACCAATTTGTCCATTAAACATCCATATTCAAGGCAACATTACTCATTTCCATTTAATTCATGATCCACTGGCCTGCATTTAACTTACCTGATGTATTACCAATCATGCATAACAAACAAAGCTAACTATATCATCACATCGAAACATAGGATATGGAATGATTAATTAAACTTACAAACCATAATGGATAAGGACCACATCTCAAGATCATATACGATAACTCAATATAGACCGATACGTATAGTCAAAGTCATAATAATAATACATATCACAAACTAACTTCCTATACACGCCACTCACTTGATATTTCTAATACTTGAATTAATTCTCCCAAAAATGATAGGTTAATAGTGTGATTTTGCCTCCGACAATCTCTAACCCCAACCCGACCTGCCAAAACTAAAGAAGTAGAGAGGAGGGGTAATATTTCCATATGAAGTTAATAAGCAATTACCAACATGTTGTTTTTAAGGTAAAACATCATAATTGTACAATTTACTCTTGTTTAGGTTAAGCTATTTTATCGAGTTACATCTACTAATTATTTATATCTGGAGCTACGAGACTCCAAATTAAGTTTTGTTAATTTTACTTGAAACTAGACTCATATACCTTTCTCTCATAAACTTTACAGAATTTTGGTTTAGCCAATTAGTATAGTTTATTCATTAAAGTTTCCACTATTTTGTTATCCAATAGTTCTAACCTCTCTTCACTCAAAATTATTTTTCTCATTGTACTGAATTCAGATAATGCTCTCATCTATCTTTCTAGAGAATAGACTCACTAACGATTTTAATAATATAAATTACAACCCATAATTATTTTTATACAATTTTTAATGATTTTCTCAAATCGGAACAGGGGATCACGAAGTCCTTCAGACTTTGTCTCACAACAATTTAAATATCTCGTAATATAAATTCCGATTGCATATACCGTTTCTTCTATGTGAAACTAGACTCATTGGGATTTAACCTCATATTTTATTCAGCCCCTAATTCAATTTCCACAATTCATGGTGAATTTCCAAATTTGCACCACTGCAGTAACCCAAAACTGCCAAGGCTAAATTTACTCATTCATTACTATTATTCACCAAATCCATACAATATCATTTCATTCATAATGGTAAGAACACATAATTAGGCTTCATAAGCATAAATCCATAATCTCAATGTCATCAAGTATCAAGGACTTATTCCAAATCATGTCATTTTCATAATATTCACCAAATACTATATAAATCATAGATCATCACATGTCAAGGCATCACACATAAGTTTAGTGTACATATCTGTACAACTTGTAACATAACTAAAAAACATACTCACCAATGGCTTATGTCATTGGGATCATCAACGAATACTTCGCTAAATTCTCGTTGAACACTCGGAATATAATTGGATACACAGAATGCATGCACATAAGTGTCATACCCACAGCTAGACAAACTCAATAGCCTGCGAAAATTATGTATCCAAGCTACCATGTAACCCACCTATAAGCAAACTGGGACTCAACTCAACGAGCTCGGGCGTTCGCATCCATAAGTGAACCCGTGCTCAACTCAACGAGTTCGGATGCCTAGTTACATCTCACGAACTCGGACTTAACTCAACGAGCTCAGGTGTGCGAACCCTTAAGTGAACTCAGACTCAAATCAATGAGTTTGGATGCCTAGTTACATCTCACGAACTCGGACTCAATTCAACGAGTTCAGAACTTAAATATCCTAGTGACATGTCACTTGTATCCTAATCTATTCCCAAGGTTCAAATGAGATTTTCCTCGATCACACATCTTTGTCATCTTCCACGGAATGTCGGATCTGATACTTGGTAGCATTTCGTATTTATCAAATAGCTCACGTAATTTGCATATTACTAAATAATAATCCACAAAGCATAATATTTCATGATAATCATCATCATATCATATATATAACATTAAATTACTTAAAATGACAATTATGTTACTACTTTTACACATGAACTTACATCTCATTTAATATAGAGGCATTAACATTAAATTACACATTGCATTATTAAAAATAATATCAACTTACCTCGTATGCGAAAATGGCCATTTTTACCATTTTGTCCACAACCTGATATTTTCCGATTTTGGCCCGAATTTTGATTTTTCCTTGCTCTATCATTTCAAATATAGCCTAATTAGGATTCAAATTATTCAAATTAACCCAAAATCATATATTGGAAAAATTATAATTTTGCCCCTAAACTTTGTCAAAATTACATTTTTGCCCCTAGGTTTGTAAATTAAACTTCATCCTATTTCCTTATGTTTTATGACATGCTGATCATTTTTCCCTTCTATAGCAACATCAAATTCGCACTCTAACATGTACTTATGAACATTAGATATTTTTACCGATTATGTCATTTTACTCGTTTTCACGTAAAATCGCTTAGTAAAAGTTGTTTAACACAATTTCAAGCTTTATATTCTACAATAGAACATTAAAATAAACACATTTCACCTATGGGTATTTTTCCAAATATAAACCCTAGGTTAAATTATTGCTAGAATAAGCTTAACCAAGTTACTGGGATTTCAAAAATGTAAAGAACTTTAAAAACGGGGCTAGGGAGCACTTACAATCGAGCTTGGGAGTTTCAACAAACCTTAACCATGGCTGTTGCTGGTAGAAACAGTTGAATGAAGAAGATGATAGCTAATTTGTTTGCCAAATTATTAGTTTACCAAAATACCCCTAACTTAAAAATATTTTATTACACCCATTTCATGTCTATTTTTGTTCAGCAATTAACCAATGGTATAATTACCATTTAAGGACCCTCAATTTAAAATTTCATAACAATTGGACACTCTAGTATGTAGAACTCAACTTTTGTACTTTTTACGATTTAATCCTTTTGACTAAATTAAGTGCCCGAACGTCAAAATTTTTGAATGAAATTTTCACGAAATTATTCCATGAAATCATTGACCAAAAAAATATAATAAAAAATAAAATTTTCATCATCGAATTTGTGGTCCCGAAACCACTATTCCGACTAGGCCCAAAATCAGGGTGTTACAACTCCCCCCTTTAGAGATTTTCTTCCCCGAAAATCTTACCGGAAAAGTAGCCTTCAATTAAATTCCTCAATCTCATACTCGATACCAAAGTACCTTTGCTTAGGCGGTGCCTCCAATACATATTTTTAAGTTCTTATATGATCTAACAGCTTACGGACACAACTCCAAATTGTTCTTAAATTTTCAAAGGCTTCTCAGTTTCCCATGATATCATGACATAAAACCCAGATCTCAATTTGGTTTATGGAGACTAGTATTCCAAGAAATCCAAAAATCAAAAGGACCAGCACTCTTCCGGAATAATCATACAGATTTTCATCATCGATAAATCACAATCCAATAACATCTAAATCAAATTACAGTACATGTCATTACTCTCTGAATGAATAGGCAAATTTTCACTGTGAGCTTCGTACAATTCTTTCTGTATAAGCCTCAGAATAATAATACCATGAATCAGATCCAATCTGAAATTCAACATCAGAAGTCGATCCTCACTGTACTCTTTTAGATTACTACTAACTATCACATTTTCCTCTTTCCGCTACAGAAATAATTCGGATATAGCCTCGAAAGTAATCCTTCTCATTCTCATCCTAATATCAATACTGGCAGAGATAATTCTGATAGATCCTGATGCTCGACTTTAACCCGATCAACAACTCAAATTTTCTGTGACATCAGATGCTCCAAACTATCACATTACCTTACTTTCTTGAAACACATCACCATTCATACAACAGTGCATTACTGAAAATTAGGAAATCTTTACTCAATCCAGACTAGTCCAGTTTAGACGCGTTGGTTAGCAATATTCTCATCTGTCCAAACATTGCTAACATGTAATAAACTTTTTAGCTTTCGCAAGATGAAAACTTTATCATTCTTAGTATCAAAATTTTCTAAGAGATATACACTTCTCGTTCAGACTATTTGCCTTTTACCCGTAAAGAAATGAAATTCTATTATCAGACTTGGGAAAAATGATCCTGACATAATTGTCATATGAAATCTTTCAAATAAATAATTCACGTAAATTAAACACTCGAGCCGATCTAAACACCGTTGAATGACATTTCAAGTAATCCTTTCTTCTAGTTACTAAATAATTCATCATGCAGTCCTTTACTATTCATTCCTTACGCTAATCAAAACCATCTCAATTGCATTAGCTCAAGTAACCAAAATATTTCAATTAAAGTCATTAATTATAATTGACTTACTTGAGAGAAGTAATCCACCATATCGATTGAAACTCGCGCTTTTATCACTTATGCCTTTACTGTTGTCAAATCTTTACACGAAAGTTTGAGAAATTCCAATACTAAAATCACCACATTACCAATATCAAATTGGAATTATAGTCATGCTTGTCATGATTATCATGAGCTGTAGAACGCACTTCGAACATAAGTCATAATTGACAAATTATGGAATAAAGATAACAAGAAAACCGAATAAAGAAATCCAAGATACGATACTATGCCGAAAAATTGAAAACCAAACTCATAAGAAAATATGGAAGATCTCGAAAATTCCTCAGAGAAAAGAAGTCCAGAAGAAAACATCATTTAATCCCACTGGAATCAAATATAATAAGAACAATGTATCTTCCCATACATATATATCAAATAGAGCATCAAGTAGAAGAAACAGTATCATAATATCATACACATCCTCTCATCAATTCTTATCAGAAAATGTAATAAATGCCTAAGGAAATACATCAATACAAATTATAAATCAGTCAGACTACCAATGCTTCTATCTAACACCAGGATTAGAAAACATTCACATATAACAAGAATTTCTTCAAAAGATCAGCAGCCATAGAAATTTTTTTGAGAATGGATAAATACATAGAACATCTCAGAAGAAACTGTTAAATCTGTTCAGCCGTAACTGTCACACTCAGATATTACACATTTCAAATACCATTTCCCACAACTTGTTCTGCCATAACAAATTTCATGTTAGACCTTTCACTAAAGAAGACCAGTTTTGAGTAAATTTTGATTTACACTTTTCTCGACCTTGTACCTGAGTAATTCAATTTACCAAAGTAAATTCATTCTTTAACTGTAACAGTGCATAACTCCAATAATCTTTATGTCAACCTGATACTTTTCTAGCTCTGACTTTACTTATCAACTCATTCTCAGTCTCTAATCATACTTATAATTATTCTATCATTGAACTCATTGGTTTTTCAACCGGAAACTTTTCAGTACAAATATCATGAAATTCCATTATAAGCACCACTTCGATAAGGGTAAGGGGTTGTAGGGCCTCTGACTCGACTTTCTTATACATAGACATATGACACTACTTTCATCATCATAGCAACATCATCAAAATCATGTCATTCATTTCAGGCAACGCAACATTCATGTTGGTTTACACCAATTTTCCAATTATCCCATTTAGACAAGTATACTTATTTATGCATCTTATATTTTCTGGATAGCTTTACTTATCTATTCATTTAATCAAATAAGTCATGCTCATGACATAACATAAGGGCCAAACAAACATGAATATTTGCATCATAATCGTAACTTTCACTGTGTATCATCATATACATATCATTACAATCATATAATTCAGTCCAAACAATTGAACATAGATAAGTTCATTCCATTATAATTCTTTGTCTCATAAAATATCATTAACATTCATCAACATTCAATGTCCAATCAAGACAATGAAATTTTCATCCGTATCATGATATTATGAACCCTTACTCATACCTCTATGAGTTTCTATTTATCCCATTCAACTTGCCAAGTAAGCCAAGTGCATTACATCATATGAGCATTAAGCAAATATAGATATTTATCACAACATAAACTTTCATATCACGTGTTATCACATATATATCATAAACTTTTATTCATAGTTTTCTGAACTGAGACTTATCATAATCATAATTTTACTCAAATACCTTCAATCACCTTGAACATGGTCGGTGCAGCTCGGTTGGAGAGTACCTTTGTCTAAATAAGACAGTGCTCTTATGCGTTGGGAGAAATCACATTATCACGAATCCATGGCATGTATAACTAGACTTTTACACATGCTAGGTTAGTCTGAGAGCCGACTAAACTATAGCTCTGATACCACCAAATGTAACACCCCTTACCCATATCCAAGGCCGGAACAGGGTATCAGGCATTACCAAACTTAACCACACACATAGACGAAAACTAGGCCATAAAATTTCTTTTAATTCAAAACTTTTCGAGCACATGCATTGACTCATATTTAAAGACATATAACGTGGCATAAATGAGCACTTACACATCCATAATCATGCAATAACATGTTATTCACTTTAAACATATTTGCTTACCATCCTGTATATAATATACATTCTTACACTAACTAGAACTAGACATGCTAAATCTTATTCTCATTTTATACCATCATAATGTAGTTACCAATTTGTCCATTAAACATCCATATTCAAGGAAACATTACTCATTTCCATTTAATTCATGATGCACTGGCCTGCATTTAACTTACCTGATGTATTACCAATCATGCATAACAAACAAAGCTAACTATATCATCGCATCAAAACATAGGATATGGCATGATTAATTAAACTTACAAACCATAATGGATAAGGACCACATCTCATGATCATATACGATAACTCAATGCAGACCAATATGTATGGTCAAAGTCATAACAATAATACATATCACAAACCAACTTCCTATACATGCCACTCACTTGATATTTCTAATATTTGAATTAATTCTCCAACAAATGATAGCTTAATGTGTGATTTTGCCTCCGAAGATCTCCAACCCTGAGCCGACCTACCAAAACCAAAGAAGTAAAGAGGAGGATTAAGCTTTACGCTTAGTAAGTCCATATGAAGTTAATAAGCAATTACCCACATGTTTTTTTTTAAGGTAAAACATCATAATTGTACAATTTAGTCTTGTTCAGGTTAAGCTATTTTACCAATTTACAGCTACTAATTCATTTATATCTGGAGTTACGAGACTCCCAATTAAGTTTCGTTAATTTTAATTGAAACTATACTCATATACCTTTCTCCCATAAAATTTCCATAATTTTAGGTTTATCCAATTAGTACAGTTTATTCATTAAAGTTTCCCTTGGTTTGCTGTCCAACAGTTCTGACCTCTCTTCACTCAAAATTATTTTTCTCATAGTACAAAATTCGGATAATGCTCTCATCTATCTTTCTAGAAAATAGACTCATTAAGGACTTTAATAATATAAATTACAACCCATAATTATTTTTATACAATTTTTAAAGATTTTTCTCAAATCAGGACAGGGGATCACGAAGTCCTTCAGACTCTGTCTCACAACAATTTAAATATCTCGTAATATAAATTCCGATTGCATATACCGTTTCTTCTATGTGAAACTAGACTCATTGGATTTAACCTCATATTTTATTCAGCCCCTAATTCAATTTCCACAATTCATGGTGAATTCCCAAATTTGCACCACTGTAGTAACCCAAAACTGCCAAGGCTAAATTTACTCATTCATTACTATTATTCACCAAATCCATACGATATCATTTCATTCATAATGGTAAGAACACATAATTAGGCTTCATAAGCATAAATCCATAATCTCAATGTCATCAAGTATCAAGGACTTATTCCAAATCATGTCATTTTCATAATATTCACCAAATACTATATACATCATAGATCATCACATGTCAAGGCATCACACATAAGTTTAGTGTACATACCTGTACAACTTGTAACATAACTCAAAAACATACTCACCAATGGCTTATCTCATTGGGATCATCAATGAATACTTCGCTAAATTACCCGTTGAACACTCGGAATATAATTGGATACACGAAATGCATGCACATAAGTGTCATACCCGCAGCTAGACAAACTCAATAGCCTGCGGAAATTATGTAGCCAAGCTACCATGTAACCCGCCCATAAGCGAACTCGGTCTCAACTCAACGAGCTTGGCCGTTCGTATCCATAAGTGAACTCGGACTCAACACAACGAGTTCGGATGCCTAGTTACATCTCAAGAACTCGAACTCAACTCAACGAGTTCGGATGCCTAGTTACATCTCACGAAATCGGACTCAACTCAACGAGCTCAGATGTGCGCATCCATAAGTGAACTCAGACTCAACTCAATGAGTTCGGATGCCTAGTTACATCTCACGAACTCGGACTCAACTGAACGAGTACGGAACTTAAATATCCTAGTGACATGTCACTTGTATCCTAATCTATTCCCAAGGTTCAACGGGATTTTCCTCGATCACACATCTTTGTCGTCCTCCACGAAATGTGGGAACCGATACTTGGTAGCATTTCATATTTATCAAATAGCTCACATAATTTGCATATTACTAAATAATAATCCACAAAGCATAATATTTCATGATAATAATCATCATATCATATATATAACATTAAATTACTTAAAATGAAAATTATGTTACTACATTTACACATGAACTTACATCCCATTTAATATAAAGGCAATAACATTAAATTACACATTGCATTATTAAAAATCATATAAACTTTCCTCGTACGCGAAAATGGCCATTTTTACCATTTTGTCCACAACCTGATATTTTTTTATTTTAGCCCAAATTTCGATTTTTCCTTGCTCTATCATTTCAAATATAGCCTAATTAGGATTTAAATTATTCAAATTAACCCAAAATCATATTTTGGAAAAATTACACTTTTGCCCCTAAACTTTGTCAAAATTACATTTTTGCCCCTAGGCTCGTAAATTAAACTTCATCCTATTTCCTTATGTTTTATGATATGCTGATCATTTTCCCTTCTATAGAAACATCAAATTCGCACTCTAACATGTACTTATGAACATTACGTATTTTTACCGATTATGTCGTTTTACTCGTTTTCACGTAAAATCGCTTAGTGAAAGTTGTTTAACACAATTTCAAGCTTCATATTCTACCATAAAACATCAAAATAAACACATTTCACCTATGGGTATTTTTCCAAATATAAACCCTAGGTTAAATTATTGCTAGAATAAGCTTAACCAAGTTACTGGGATTTTGAAAAATGTAAAGAACCTTAAAAACGGGGCTAGGGAGCACTTACAATCGAGCTTGGGAGTTTGAAAAAACCTTAACCATGGCTTCTGCTGGTAGAAATGGTTGAATGAAGAAGATGATAGCTAATTTGCCTTATTTCCCTTTTTTATTCTTTTAATTATTAGTTTACAACCCCTAACTTAAAAATATTTTATTACAACCATTTCATGTCTATTTTTGTCCAGAAATTAACCACTGGTATAATTACCATTTAAGGACCCTCAATTTAAAATTTCATAACAATTGGACACCTCTAGTATGTTGAACTCAACTTTTTGACTTTTTACAATTTATTCCTTTTGACTAAATTAAGTGCCCGAACGTCAAAATTTTCGAACGAAATTTTCAAGAAATTATTCCGTGAAATCGTAGACCATTAAAATATAGTAAAAAATAAATTTTTCATCATTGGATTTGTGGTCCCGAAACCACTATTCCAACTAGGCCCAAAATGAGGGTGTTACATTACACGGGTAGACTACACGCCCATGCCTGTTCAACAGCCTTTACCACGGGCTGGAGTAATCGCACACGGGTGTGTCACACAGGCGTTTCCCTTCTAAGCCCAAGTATAACCCTATTCAAAAAAGGCCAATTTTTGGGGCTCTTAGGCATTCTAAAGCCTAATTAAACACCTGAGGAGGCACTTAGTAGGGGGACGCAAAGTAGGAAGCATGGAATTACTCAAGGAAAGCCGATTGATCCATCTTAAAAGCCAGATTCATCAGCAAGACTGAAGATCTCCCTTCAATTTCCTTCAGGAGTTTTGGGTTTTCTTATGTTTTGTTATCTTTATGCTTTTTAGATGTTTTCTTTCATAAGTATGAACTAAACCCCCTTAAATACCTAAGGGGAATGAAACCTAAGTTAGATCTTGTTATTATTATCTGAATTGTATGATAAATATTTGACTTGTTCTTAATTATGTATTCTTAATTCTTGTTTTAATATTCCAGGATATTGATTCAAGTTAAGCTCTTATTCAGAGGAGGAATAGACCCTGTCTAAGAGTAAAATTGTCATAATTAAGCGGAGTTGATTGCACGCCTAGAGATAGGGTGACATGATTTTGCCGGATTAGGGTGAAACCTAATAAGTGAATCCATAGATCGAGTTAACGCAATTCTAGGGTATTAATTAGAAAGAGATTTCAATTATTTAACCTAGGCTTAGACTTTATTAGTCTCGAGAGAGATAATAATATAACTTAGGGATTTGTACGGATCAAGTCAAATGAATAAATCATCTGATTCAGAGTCAAATAACAAGTAAAGTGTAGGTGGATTTTTCCTTAGGTATTGTCTTAATCAATCGAATTTTCCCAAAAGTATTTTTCCAAATTTTCCTTCTATGCATTATTAGTTTAGTAATTAGTTTAGACAACCAAACCTTTTAATTTTTAGGCTAGGTAATAAAAAGGATGTAAATACTAGTACTCGTGGTTCCTTTGGGTTCTACAATCCGGTCTTGTTGAACAATACTACTATTTGATAGGTACACTTCCCTTAACTATGATAATAAGTTAGTCTCAATAACGATTCATTCATAAATCTTTAAAACCTGTCGCAAATATCACATATCAATAATTATATCTATTATAATTTATATATTAATCTTTATCAATTAGCATAGAACTAGGATTAATTTTTCATATCTTATCTTTGTTTAAAGAAATTAAGTAGCAATTAATAATTTAATATGCATATATCTAATTAATAATTGTTGTTATCTTTGCATAGGATTAGAACTTAGAACTTTTATTATTTTAAGAATTCTACTCTAATTCTTATTTTTCCCTCTATAAATTTCACCCATCTTCCTATTCATCCATCACATAAAATCCCAAGCACCAAAGCATTAAAGTGTCGCAAGCCCTTACCCACAGCAGCTCCCAGCAGACGGCTAGCACATGCCCAGCACGTCGCACGCCTACCTCGAGCACACCTTCCCCTATCGCGCGCTATATTGAGTGCCTTACGTTGTTCCTTGGCTACCTACTGCTCCAGCCCCAGCTGCCCAGGCCGTGTCTTGCACCAGCTCCTAGTTTTTGCACGCACGAGCACCAGGCCTGCTCAACGATCTGCACACTATTGCCTGCCCTTGTACCCATCCACCCAATACGTATGGTCAAAGTCATAATAATAATACATATCACAAACTAACTTCCTATACATGCCACTCACTTGATATTTCTAATACTTGAATTAATTCTCCCAAAAATGATAGCTTAATAGTGTGATTTTGCCTCCGACGATCTCTAACCCCAACCCGACCTGCCAAAACTGAAGAAGTAGAGAGGAGGGGTAATATTTCCAAATGAAGTTACTAAGAAATTACCAACATGTTTTTTTAAGGTAAAACATCATAAATGTACAATTTACTCTTGTTCAGGTTAAGCTATTTTATCGAGTTACATCTACTAAATTATTTATATCTGGAGCTACGAGACTCCAAATTAAGTTTTGTTACTTTTAATTGAAACTAGACTCATATACCTTTCTCCCATAAACTTTACAGAATTTTTGGTTTAGCCAATTAGTATAGTTTATTCATGAAAGTTTCCCCTATTTTGTTATCCAATAGTTCTAACCTCTCTTCACTCAAAATTATTTTTCTCATTGTACAGAATTTGGATAATGCTCTCATCTATCTTTTTAGAGAATAGACTCATTAAGGATTTTAATAATATAAATTAAAACCCATAATTATTTTTATACAATTTTTAATGATTTTCTCAAATCGGAACAGGGGATTACGAAGTCCTTCAGACTCTGTCTTACAACAATTTAAATATCTCGTAATATAAATTCCGATTGCATATACCGTTTCTTCTATGTGAAACTAGACTCATTGGGATTTAACCTCATATTTTATTCAGCCCTTAATTCAATTTCCACAATTCATGGTGAATTTCCAAATTTGCACCACTGCAGTAACCCAAAACTGCCAAGGCTAAATTTACTCATTCATTACTATTATTCACCAAATCCATACAATATCATTTCATTCATAATGGTAAGAACACATAATTAGGCTTCATAAGCATAAATCCATAATCTCAATGTCATCAAGTATCAAGGACTTATTCCAAATCATGTCATTTTCATAATATTCACCAAATACTATATACATCATAGATCATCACATGTCAAGGCATCACACATAAGTTTAGTGTACATACCTGTACAACTTGTAACATAACTCAAAAACATACTCACCAATGGCTTATCTAATTGGGATCATCAATGAATACTTCGCTAAATTACCCGTTGAACACTCGGAATATAATTGGATACATGAAAGTGTCATACCCGTAGCTCGACAAACTCAATAGCCTGCAGAGATTATGTAGCCAAGCTACCATGTAACCCGCCCATAAGCGAACTCACACTCAACTCAACAAGCTTGGCCGTTCGTATCCATAAGTGAACTCGGACTCAACTCAACGAGTTCGGATGCCTAGTTACATCTCAAGAACTCGAACTCAACTCAACGAGTTCGGATGCCTAGTTACATCTCACAAAATCGGACTCAACTCAACGAGCTCAGATGTGCGCATCCATAAGTGAACTCAGACTCAACTCAATGAGTTCGGATGCCTAGTTACATCTCACGAACTCGGACTCAACTGAACGAGTACGGAACTTAAATATCCTAGTGACATGTCACTTGTATCCTAATCTATTCCCAAGGTTCAAACGGGATTTTCCTCGATCACACATCTTTGTCGTCCTCCATGAATTGTGGGAACCGATACTTGGTAGCATTTCATATTTATCAAATAGCTCACATAATTTGCATATTACTAAATAATAATCCACAAAGCATAATATTTCATGATAATAATCATCATATCATATATATAACATTAAATTACTTAAAATGAAAATTATGTTACTACATTTACACATGAACTTACATCCCATTTAATATAAAGGCAATAACATTAAATTACACATTGCATTATTAAAAATCATATCAACTTTCCTCGTATGCGAAAATGGCCATTTTTACCATTTTGTCCACAACCTGATATTTTTTTATTTTAGCCCGAATTACGATTTTTCCTTGCTCTATCATTTCAAATATAGCCTAATTAGGATTTAAATTATTCAAATTAACCCAAAATCATATTTTGGAAAAATTACACTTTTGCCCCTAAACTTTGTCAAAATTACATTTTTGCCCCTAGGCTCGTAAATTAAACTTCGTCCTATTTCCTTATGTTTTATGACATGCTGATCATTTTTCCCTTCTATAGCAACATCAAATTCGCACTCTAACATGTACTTATGAGCGTTACATATTTTTACTGATTATGTCGTTTTACTCGTTTTCATGTAAAATCGCTTAGTAAAAGTTGTTTAACACAATTTCAAGCTTCATATTATACCATAAAACATCAAAATAAACACATTTTACCTATGGGTATTTTTCCAAATATAAACCCTAGGTTACATTATTGCTAGAATAAGCTTAACCAAGTTACCGGGATTTCAAAAATGTCTAGAACTTTAAAAACGGGGCTAGGGAGCACTTACAATCGAGCTTGGGAGTTTGAAAAAACCTTAACCATGGCTTCTGCTGGTAGAAATGTTTGAATGAAAAAGATGATAGCTAATTTGGCTTATTTCCCTTTTTAATTCTTTTAATTATTAGTTTACAACCCCTAACTTAAAAATATTTTATTACAACCATTTCATGTCTATTTTTGTCCAGAAATTAACCACTGGTATAATTACCATTTAAGGACCCTCGATTTAAAATTTCATAACAATTGGACACCTATAGTATGTAGAACTCAACTTTTGCACTTTTTACAATGTAGACCTTTTGACTAAATTAAGTGCCCGAACGTCAAAATTTTCGAACGAAATTTTCACACAATTATTCCATGAAATCGTAGACCATAAAAATATAGTAAAAAATAAATTTTTCATCACTGAATTTGTGGTCCCGAAACCACTATTCCAACTAGGCCCAAAATGAGGGTGTTACATTACACGGGTAGACTGCACGCCCATGCCTGTTCAACAGCCTTTACCACGGGCTGGAGTAATCGCACACGGGCGTGTCACATAGGCGTGTCCCTTCCAAGCCCAAGTATAACCCTATTCGGAAAAGGCCAATTTTGGGGGCTCTTAGGATTTTAAAGCCTAATTAAACACCTGAGGAGGCACTTAGTAGGGGGACGCAGAGTAGGAAGCAAGGAATTACTCAAGGAAAGCCGATTGATCCATCTCAGAAGCCGGATTCATCATCAAGACTGAAGATCTCCCTTCAATTTCCTTCAGGAGTTTTTGGTTTTCTTATGTTTTGTTATCTTTATCCTTTTGAGATGTTTTCTTTCGTAAGTATGAACTAAACCCCCTTAAATACCTAAGGGGAATGAAACCTAAGTCAGATCTTGTTATTATTATCTGAATTGTATGATAAATATTTGACTTGTTCTTAATTATGTATTCTTAATTCTTGTTTTAATATTCCAGGATATTGATTCAAGTTAAGCTCTTATTCAGAGGAGGAATAGACCCTGTCTAAGAGTAAAATTGTCATAATTAAGCGGAGTTGATTGCACGCCTAGAGATAGGGTGACAAGATTTTGCCGGATTAGGGTGAAACCTAATACGTGAATCCATAGATCGAGTTAACGCAATTCTAGGGTATTAATTAGAAAGAGATTTCAATTATTTAACCTAGGGTTAGACTTTCTTAGTCTCGAGAGAGATAATAATATAACTTAGTGATTTCTAAGGATCAAGTCAAATGAATAAATCATCTAATTCAGAGTCAAATAACAAGTAAAGTGTAGGTGGATTTTTGCTTAGGTATTGTCTTAATCAATCGAATTTTCCCAAAAGTATTTTTCCAAATTTTCCTTCTATGCATTATTAGTTTAGTAATTAGTTTAGACAACCAAACCTTTTAATTTTTAGGCTAGGTAATAAAAAGGATGTAAATACTAGTACTCGTGGTTCCTTTGGGTTCTACAATCCGGTCTTGTTGAACAATACCACTATTTGATAGGTACACTTCCCTTAACCGTGATAATAAGTTAGTCTCAATAACGATTCATTCATAAATCTTTAAAACCTGTCGCAAATATCACATATCAATAATTATATCTATTATAATTTATATATTAATCTTTATCAATTAGCATAGAACTAGGATTAATTTTTCATATCTTATCTTTGTTTAAAGAAATTAAATAGCAATTAATAATTTAATATGCATATATCTAATTAGTAATTGTTGTTATCTTTACTTAGGATTAGAACTTAGAATTGTTATTGTTTTAAGAATTCTACTCTAATTCTTATTTTTCCCTCTATAAATTCCACCCATCTTCCTATTCATCCATCACATAAAATCGCAAGCACCAAACCATTAAAGTGTCGCAAGCCCTTACCCACAGCAGCTCCCAGTAGACGGCTAGCACATGCCCAGCACGTCGCACGCCTACCTCGAGCACACCTTCCCCTATCGCGCGCTATATTGAGTGCCTTACGTTGTTCCTTGGATGCCCACTGCTCCAGCCCCAGCTGCCCAGGCCGTGTCCTGCACCAGCTCTTAGTTTTCGCATGCACGAGCACTAGGCCTGCTCAACGATCCGCACACTACTGCCTGCCCTTGTACCCATCCACCCACACACTCCAGCAGCCCTCCAGCACTTGTGCAGCACATATCCACACCATTATCCTTAGCCGAAACCCTCCCAACCTCTTTTAATTTGCTATCTTTTTATTCATTATTAATTTCTTAGGAGTTCTTAATTCTTAAAAAAAGGTGGTAAGACCTAGTTTCTCTTAATTTTTAATTTTATTCAATTAGTTAATTTTTCAATTTATTGAATTATTAATTTCAATAAATTAAATTTTTGAGAAAATAAGTTTTCCATCTTATGATCAGGTTAATTATGCCTCGCAAGAGAACTCGTGCTTCTACTCATATTGATAACCAACAAAACAAGTTCCACTGTGAAGAAGCCAAAGTGAGATACGAAAGTATCTTTAGAAATCAACAGATGCATCTAGAAAAATGCTTTACATTAAAGGAAAGCAACTATAGAGACTTTATGGCAAGTATTCGTCAAGTTGTTGAAACCCTCAATTGGGAGCTGTTTTGTAAAAAGAGACCTAGTGTGGATGAGGAGCTAGTTTGCGAGTTCTATGCAAATTTAACTTCAAGTGAGATGAAAGAAGTCCCAGTTCGTGGAATCAAGGTACCGATAAATTCAAATGCTATTAATGAGTTCTTCGAATCACCAGATTCCGAAAGCGACGAATATTCCACATTGATGAGCAATATCAAGCCTGAAAATTTGCAAGAAATTCTCGAGGAACTAACAGTTCAGGATTCTGCATGGACTGTGTCAAAACAAGGAATCCACACTTGTCGAAGAGAATATTTGACGCCACTATGGTTTTACTTCACCCGATTCAGCCTTATGCCTAGCTCATATGGGACTACAATCTCATTAGAGCAAATGGTCTTATTGTACTCGATCCTACCTAGAAAGACCATTGATGAGGGGAAGATCATCTTGAGGGAAATACAGAATTGTGCCGTAAGCGCTCTAGCCCTGCTCACTTCCCCTTTACAATAACAATTTTATGCTTGAAAGCTGAAATTCTTGCGAATGTAAGGAAGATGGGGTATAGCCAAGGCACAATCACGGATTAGGACCTTTACCTAGTAGCTGGAGACTCAGTTTTACAGAACCGAGTTAAAGTAAGTAAGGAACCAGAGGACCCTGATGAAGAAGAAGATCCCACGATGCAATCATTTGAAGTCCTTGATAAAGTAGAATCAGTGGAGCCAGAAGCTGAACTTGATACTGAAACTTCAATGTTTAAAGCTCAACCACCTAGCTCAGACCTTCGAGATGAGCTATCAAAATTGATGGACTTAATGTAACATATACAGTGGCAGCAACAAGCCTACTGGAGATACTCAAAAATAAGGGATGACTCGATGAGAAGTGATTTTAAGAAAATATACAATGAACCATTTATTTTTGTGGCTGAGTTTCCAGATTTCATATTTGGACCATAGAGTCCATTATCAAAAAAGGAGCGAAGCGATTCATGCAAGGGCGATAGTGATGGAGCAAAAGATGAGTCAAATTTGAAAAGGTCTGCAAATAAATAAAGGAGGGATCTTGACTCGACTTTATTTTTGTTCTTAGACTATTTTTAGGATTAAGTTTAATCAGGAATCTTTTTTTTTTTTGCATAATAAAACAAGAGAGGAAAATAACTAATAAAATGTGAGCAATTCACAAAGTATAAAGTGTGGCAATAGATATATACATGTCTAGGATTGGATTTAGAAAGAGCTCGGTACTTAAGCAGTCAAATTGACTCACCTCCTCTTTTCTAAAATCCTACCTGGTGTGTAGTATCTGTTCACTTTAAACAATGAGGACATTGTTCATTTTAAGTTGGGGGACCGAAAATTTGAATTATTTCCACTAAGAATAAAATTTTTCTTTTAATTATGATTAGGATATATTTTGTTCAAAATTTTGAATTTTGTTAAGTATGCTCAATTTGAGTATGAATAAAGTTCTATTATTTCAATAAATTATTATGTTAGCTTAATAATGACATGAATGTATTTTTTAATAAAGCATGCAAATTCGTACCATAAAATTTTTATTTCTTTACGAAAGTTAGGTATGCATGAAAGTTTAAGTCTTTAAGAATTAACTTAGTAGTTTCTTGAGGCGAAATCCTAGGGAGCATGGAATGTTGGAAATGATTTAGGCAACTATTGTTTGGACCATTTGAGCTTTTCAAGCCCACCATGGTAAAATTTTATCCTTTGAAACCCAACTTTAAGACTATATGGCCTAATTTTATTTCGACCCTTGCAATAATTAAGCCATACTTTTCGCTTAATGATCTTAAAATTGTCCCAAACGCTAGACTCAGTAATATTCAAATGTACTTCGAAAATAAGTTTAGGGGAGTTGAAAAGAAGTATCAATTGCTCCAGAATTGCAGTACACAAAGTAAGTGCCCGTGGAAAAAAAAGAGAGAGCACATGTATTTGAAAGAGATGTACAAAAGAGCATATGAAAGTCAAGTTGGTGTATTGAAGGTAGAAATTTTGAAGGTTCGATTGACGCTGAGTCTAGGGTTTTTAAACCAAAATTTATCCATCTTTCACCTACCCCCAGCCTAGCCACGTTACAACCTTGATAAAGACCTATTGATTCAAAGTCCTAATGCTACCTACACTAGTGGAGGGAAATTGCTATGATCAACTTATGAAGACATAAGTTAAGCTTAATGATTGCAGCTTAGTCTTGAATAAAGGAATAAAAATCAAATTGGTAAGGGTTAAAATGTCTTTGTTACAAAAGCATTTAGTCTAAATTTTGCTATTATAATAAGTTGTTGAATTTAATTTGAACTATATGTATACTTAAGTAGTATAACTATCAGATTTCTTATCTTTGAGCATAGTATTGTAAATTCATAATTTTGGGAAAAATATTGTTCTAAAGGAAATTTTCAAAGGTGTTTCCGAGAAATTCTTTTCAAAATTTGTGCATTACTCGGGACGAGCATGAATTAAGTTTAGGGGTGTGGAAACACAAAAATTTATTTACTTTTTCATACCCATTTTTACTTAAATTCATGTAAATCCGATTAAATTATTGTCAAAAAATAATTAAAATGTGTTAAAAATATAAACATGGTGAATTTAGTTAATTTTATACTTAATTTTGATTAATTTTGACTATTTTTGACAGATTCGCGCAAGGGCAAAAATTGGCTTGACTGACACTGCTGAAAGCACAAAACCGAAAAACACTTCGAAGTATTGAGGCACATTAATTTCCAGCCTAAGACGGTCCAGAAATGTGTTTTAATTCATAATTTAATTAATTTTAATTTTTTTCCATTTAATTTAGGTTAAATAAATTATTTTTAATTAATTATGGAGAAAGGGTCCAGTTGAACCGCACTGGTCGAGCCATATTGAGTGAACCGAACTAGCCACTAAATGGGCAGCCTAGAACCGTCCATATGCTGACCCAAATCAGCATTTTAGCTGATTAAATATGCTTGCAAAAAGGGCCTTAAAGAACTTTCAAAATGCATTCAAACCCCTCCTTTAATTGTGGCTTTATGAAATTGCCCCAAGCTTAAAATAGAAAAGTTGAAACTCTCAACGTTGCCATGTGTGTGGCCGGCCAAGGGATGTCTCTTAGGCTGATTCTTTTTGCTATTTTTAGCTTCCATACTCAGCTATAAAAGTTACCCCTTGCTGATCATTCAAGCCATCCCTCATCCATCCCCTATCCATCCCTCATTCCATAACATTCTCATTCTCTCTTCTCCTCTCTCACTTTTTTTCTCATTTTTTCCATCCCATTTTCCTTTCTGTTCAAGTTTTGATTTATTATCTTGGGAAAGAGGCTCTCATCAGCCATTTTGGAGCAGCAATTAAATGTTCATAAGCCACCTTGATAGCTGAGGGCAACGAAGAACGAAGAACGGAGCAACTAGTCAAGCCACGGAAAAACACCGGATTTGCTTCTTGTTCCCTATCTCTCTAATTTTTTGTTGTTGTTTTGACGAACATGTTTATGAATATTTATGATATTGTAATGGTTATTTTAATAAATTTAGCTTAAACTTAAGTTTGTGTTAGGTTGATTATATTCTACCTGCTTGAATTGTTAAAATCGTGTTTATGTTGTTATAGGTCTCGGTAAGATGCTTGATTAAGTAAAATCATGCTTAAGTTATTCTTGTGTTACAACTGTTAGGTAGCTAATGAATTAATTATTTAAATGGATTGCAATTGTAATTAATTGACTCAGTACTTAATCAATGCATGTTTATTCTTCTAAGGTAGTTGAAGGTTAAATTAACAATGTATCTGGCGATATTACTGCCTTGCATAACATGCAAGATTATTGTGATTAAACTGTTTCAAGGTAGGGATGTCTTGTTACTGCACATAGTCTTTTATATGCTTATTAGATTAATTAATCGTTTGAATTGACATAGGGATATGCAAGAGTTTAGTTTAGTTTAAAGACTATGTATGTGCAATAACATGTTTGCTTACTAGAATCTGTTTAGTCGATTGAATTGACATAGGGATATGTCAAGAGATGAATGGATTTTTTTATGTAAGTTTTTTCATAAGTTAGCAAATTACCGGGTTGCTGTGAATTTATTTGTAACCATATAAACATGAGTTTAATAATTCTAAGTTAAAGAAATATAATTAATCCAACACAAGTATGTTACGTTGATTAAATCTTATTTGAAATTGTGCATTAGAACTCCTTTGTTTTATTTTTAATTATTTGCTTAGTTTTTTAAATAGTTTTTGACCATCTTTTAAAACCAAATTATTTTTACCTCACCAAAGTGTTTTACAATTAATTTCATAAATAATTCTTTTTACAATCCCTCTGGGTATGATAACTCGGCATTTACTTGTCACTTTATTACTTGTTGCGATTGTGTACACTTGCATATTTCTGTTGTTCCAATGGTGAAATGTTAACATGTTGTGACTGAAAATTTAATGCTTAATTGCTTTCATATATGCATGATTGGGTGCAAATTACTTGATGTTTTTACTATCATTCACTGAGCTTTTTAAGCTCACACCCTCACATTTCGTGCAGAGAATTTTTGGGCATAAGGAGTCGAGAAGAAAGTGCAAGGGTGATCCAAGAATAAGGCTCGGTAGTGGATTAAGAAATTTACTTTAAAGACTACATAGGGGCATTGTGATGCTTTTTGGACTAGTGTTATTTTACTTGTAATGGACATTGGACATTAAATTTTGGACTTTAATTTTAGTGATTTTATAATTGCTTTAATACATGATTTTATGTCTAATTGATGTTTGATTCATGGTATGTAGATGAGTGTCCGTATGGTAGTTGATAACATGGAGTATGAAGCACGTCTTTTATACTAACAATGTTTAATTGAAGCTTACCATGGAGTGGATTGCTTGCGACTAAAGTATGTAGCTTGTGTGAATTAATTAGTGTTTGCTAAGCATGTAATTGGTGTTAAATTTTGATTAATTGTTGCATATTTTTCGTAAATAAATTAAATTGGAGATGTGTAGATGTTTATGGTAATAAATACCTATTTCAAGTTTAATGGGTAAGTAAAATATGTAAAATCAGGTAAATAAAACAAATTTTTGACAAAATAGGTACAGTGATTTGCACACGGGCGCATGTTTTTCACACGGGCTCATGGGTTTTGGGGGGTTTGATATTTGGTTTTTGTAATCTAGTATTCTAATTTGCTTAATTTATAATTTAGTCTTAAAACTTGATTAGATTAATTGAAGCCTTTAATGATAGGGAAACTTGGTAATATTTTAGGATTAGTCTTTTAACTGGTAATATTCGTTAGAAATACTCTTAATTTTTAATTTAGAAAATGTACTAAAATTTTGTAAAAGTTATGATTGAGTCCCTAATAATAAAACTTGAATTAGACAAAGTAAATGAACTCGAATTAAGCTAAAATTTTTAGGGCTTGCATAATTTGACTAAAAGAATGTCGGTAACTATTTAGAAATAAAATCGGGATAGTTTAACTTTAGGTGGTAAAATAACCAAAATACCGTTAGGTTTAAATACATAGAAAAGGTTTTAAAACGGTTCATAATTTTCTTCTGTATTAATAAATGATAGTTAATTAGTCATAAATGAGGTGTTATAAGGTTGGAGTATGCATCGGGTAGTTGTTAGCTGGAGAGTCGCTTCGGTGGCTAGTGTAACGCTTCAAATTCGGGCTGGTCCATCCTGGTCGAGTTTGGGGTGTCACATGAACAACTTTACCCCAAGCTAGTCTGGACTGTGAGGTCGAAAGATAAGTAGTCCTTGCTAACTTTTTATGTTAGTAGAAGATCAGAAGATCCTGCTAGGGTAGTGACTAGTTGGTTGGCAAGGAACCTGAAACGATAGCTGATCGGGATTGCAGAAGCGATCTAATCACCCATCTTCAAATTTGATTCACTTTATTCTTTATATCTCTTGAAATTAAATTCCTTTATGTTATTTTATTTAAGAAACCCTAACATTACATTTTATTTTACTTTCACGCTATAACTGATTAAAAAGTATTAATTAGATCTTTAAGTGTTTATGTTAACATTAATTTAGTAATCACCTCCCTTGGGTAAGATACTCAAAGTATTCACTTACTTCGCTGTAAAACTACATTACCACTCGACCTGTATACTTGTAGATACCATCTCGTAATTCTTATTTTATTGCAGTATTTAAACTCCGAACGTTGGTATGTCCGGAGATGGTCAAGTTGTTTGCGCCGTTGCTGAGGAGGCAATATCACTAGGTTAATTTTAAAATTTCCACTTTAAAGGAATCATTAAGATATTTGTAGGTTATAGATATAATTTTAGTCCATTTATTGCTACTAACCTCCTCTTTCTGGGTTTAGTGTATGACACGTAGTAAGGGCACACCTATTGTAGGAGCTACAGATCTAGAGAAAATAAACTGAAGGAATCATCGATAGCAGCAACAGCAAATAGAAAAACAACCACCACCTACTGTGGGTAACGTACTGTTAGGGTATGCCCAAAGACCAACCATGAGATGATTGTAATAACATACTTGTTTTACCTCATTTATTAATATGAGGCATTGCCATTATTATTTCAGTTCCTTTTCTGTGTATATAAATAAATTATTTTATTATAATGTCCTAAGAATAATATGATTATTCTTAAAAGGTCCTTAGTTGAGTATTATTATGGGCTTTGACAACAATAATGCATTAAGACTAACATGTAGTTGATTGATTACAAAGTGTTGTCATTGATGTCAAAATCAATAAATGAGTATATGTTAGAGAATGACATATTGAACTAACCCTCTATAAGTATGTTTCTTGGATTATTATATAATAGTCACAACATTACTCATACTGATAACTATGTATACGATCCTTAGACTTGAGATCATCATTGTCCCAACATAGTGAGTCATACATTTTGATATAGTCAAACATCTACTGCAACAAGTTGTACTATAAACACTGATGTTGGGTATGCCACAATCTATGTAGTGGGATATGATTGATCAATATAAGAGTTGTCTCTCTTACACAATGGGAGCAATATCTTAGGCCACTTCATGAAGTGAGACTAGAAATGCATGACCATGCTCAAATAAGTTAATATGAGATATTACACTTATTTGTTTATTATAGTCTACTTCGGGTATCAAGAAACATGAGATTGGACTTTATAAGTGTGACTATTCCATGACTTGTGTCCAATATAAGTGTGACTATTCCATGACTTGTGTCCAATCTAGATATAAAGGACAAAAGGATATAATACATGAACATTTAGCACAGAAAGGTTATGTTGAACCACGACTTCTTGTAACTTGGGTAGCAATGATGCATTGCTAGATGCCACTCATTGCTTGTAATGTTAGAAGTGTTCTAGTATTATTAATGTTACAAGAGCCTACAGGGTCACACCCTATGGTTGAAACGAACAGAATCTAATCACAATTGGTATTTAATTTAACTTTCACGATAATTATATTAATTGTTGAATTAATTTAATTTGATAGTTAAATAATAAACACAATATATGATCAAATTTGTTGTACAAGAATAGAGAATATAATTAAAATAAAAGTATGAATTTGATTCATAATTAAAATAAAGTATTATAATAATTAATTTTAGTTAAACATAAAATATATATGGAAATTAATATCCTTTTGGAAAGGATATTACACAGTGATATTTTCATGTATATTATGGCACCAAAAAGGGGATTTAATTTATTATTTACGGAATATTAAGTAAAAGGAAAGGAACCATAAAATAAAACCATAGGGTGCATAAGTGCTTAACCAACATTCACCACAAAAAGAAAAGAACCTAGGTCTAGTTCTTTTTGGAAAAACTCTCTGAAACGTTTAGTGAGAGTTCTTTTTCGTTCGTTCGCAACAGGGTGGACTACTTAGAGGCTGGGACAATTCTGTTGCGGCTTTGGATTGGCAGCATGCAAAGGGGATTAAAACAATAGTAGTTCCTTCCTATTTTTTAGAATACGAAAGGTATATTTTTCAAACCTTTTCTTCCGGATTCGTTCCTCGTCCATGAATTCCTAGTTTGGATCATAGGAATAATTTTTTGGTGCAGCACGGGGCATCCAAACAACCCAACACGTACCACATGACAATGCATTATTTGGCGACACTGACGATAATGACCTAGGAGACCCACCGGCACCACAGCTACCCACAAACGTGCATATGGCTCGAAATGAGATAACTCTAAGAGACTATGCCCTACCAAGTCTAGACATGGTTCAGGAAAGTATAACAAGACCGGTGAGTTTAGCTAATAAGTTTGATATCAAACTGACGATGATACAAATGATCCAAAATAATCTACAATTTAGGGGCACTAATGAAGCTATTCATCTTTGGGTGTTCCACTTTTTTTTATTGATAATGCTTTTTTCTTAGTTAGACTCACTTAGACTCGCAGGCAGCAAGGTCTATTACAACATGGGATGAACTCGCTGGGAAGTTCTTATAGAAGTTTTTTTCCAATCAGTAAAGCAGTCCAACTAAGAAGTGAGTTCACTATCTTTAGACAGATGGAGGAAGAAATTTTTTATGAGGCATGGGAATGTTTCAAGGTGTTGATTCAAAAATGCCCACACCATTTATTTCCTAAATGGATGCGATTATAGGTACTTTATAATGGATTGGATGCAAAAACATGATATAGCTTAGACGAAGTAGTAGGAGGAGCCTTTTTAAATAGGACGTACGAGGATGCATACAAAATTATTGAAAATATGGTATTAAACTCCTGTCGGTGGCCGACTAAATAATTCACATATGGCCAGAAACTCACTACGGAAAAAGCTATTCAAGAGAATGATAAGTATCAGTAAATAGTGGATAGACTCAACCGTATCGAATCTACTTTTACACCATCTATGCATGGAGGAGATAGCCACTCTTCCATTACATCAATAATCCTGTTAAGGATATAAATTACATTGGGAATAGGGGTGGAAACCCTTATTCAAATACATACAATCCTGATTGGAGAGATCACCAAAATTTGAGATGGGGAGGAAACCAAGGAGGAGGTAACAGTTCAAATCAAGTTAAAAATACTAATTATCAACCTCTTTACTTGCAGAAACATAGAACCAACCCAAGTGACCATACTACATGTGGTCAACGTCTGGATAGAATTGAGGGATAGATGTAGTCAATGAGAATAGATGTCAAGCATAAAAATCTGAGTGCACTAACTTATCAAGAATATTTAATAGTCTCGAAGATCAAATGAGCCAATTGATTAGCATGATGAGCAACATTAAAATACAAATTGGCACAGGTATCCATAGTAATACAGAGGATAATCCACGGAGGGAAGGTAAAGAGCATGTGAAAGCTATAGTACTCCAATCGAGCAAAGTACCGAGTAGCCCAGAAATACCTACCCCAGAGGTAACAGCGGATAATAATAATGAACCTCAAGATAACTCCCTAGAAGTATAAAACAAACCTGAACTAGAGGAGGAGAATGCACTAGCGGCTGAGACAGTAAAAGAGACACTTAAATATGCTGAAATCACAAAAGTCCTATTCCCATCAAGATTAGAAGAAAGAAAAAAATGTGACGAAGATGAATTTGTAAGTTTCTTGAACTTTTTTAAAACATTAAACATTAACCTACTTTTAATCGAGTTAATTGAGAAACTTCCTAAGAATGCCAAGTTTTAAAAGGATATTATGGCAAGGCATAAGAAAATCAAGGTAGGAGAACTAGTTAATTTAAGTGCTTCCTGTAGCGTGATTATTTCAAAACAGGTACCTCAAAAGTTGAAAAAACTGAGAAGTTTTACTATTCCCATAGAAATAGGGAGCATTCACTTTATTAGAGATTTATATGATTTAGGAGATACTATCAATTTAATGCCCTTATCAGTTTTTTAAAAACTTGGGTTAGGGAATCTTAAAACAACTCAAAAAACATTACAATTGGCTGACAGGTCATCGGTACATCCGAAGGGAGTACTGGAAGTTGTGCTAGTCAAAGTGAGAAGTTTTATTATTCCCACAGTGCTTGATTTTGAAGAGGATTGTGAAATACCAATCTTATTAAGGAGACCCTTTCTAGCCACCTTTACATCCAACATTGATTTAGTGAAAAATGAATTAACTATGAAAATTAATGGTGAGACTGGAACCTTTAAATGTGGCCATCAACCAAGAGACGAAGATAGGAGGAAGAGAGGGGAGCAATGTAAAAAGATATTTATTCCTAATGTCCCTGAGTCAAGGGACACAATTCCTTTTATGCATGCAGAAAGAATAAAAAGGTTCAAAGAAAGGGACAAATGGGCAAGGACAGAATGTCATGGTGAACGATGGACCAATACTGATAGGATAAAATATTGTCCATGGGTGAACTGACAATATTGCTAGATAAATTTGGTAGTATAACTTAAAACTTGTGAACTTTTGCATGAAATTTGTAAATTACTATATATTTAACTAACCATATAGTCTAGGTTTTAACTTTTACTTGATGTAGGTTTATCCTTAGACCGAAACATCCTTAAGATGGAGTTTTGAGCTAAAAGAGAGTCGATGCAGTGACATCACAACAACAAGTCATGACGTAGTAGATAGTCCCTGAGGATCTCCAAATTGACGGATGTGTGGCAACATAAAACCTGGGCTCGCGACATTAGTATCCTGCCAGGGATGTCGTGACATCCCTGCAATTTTTTTCCAACGTTGACCCGACCCATTCATACAACCCGACAACCTACCATTGATTAAACCCGATTTTAAACCCTTTAAAACTCTATTTTATAACCTAAAACCCTATTTACATTTAATTAAAACACCTCTTAATCCCTAATCCCTCCAACTCTTTCAAATCATTCAAAACCTCTTAAACCCTAAACCTCTAATTTCTCAAACATCTTATTACCTCTTCACAAACTCCTCAATCATACTCGATGCAACAAGGAAATGGGAATATCATGGGAAGGCAAGGAATTCAAACAAAATTCGACTATATATTTAAGGTTAAGGGTTCCTAAACTCAAACTTTCTACTATGTCATTGAATTATTTACTTAGGATTAAAATAAGATGCCTTTTAGGAAAGTTAGGCGAACCATGGAAACAAAGCCATCAATGGTTCAAACTCCCTCTATGTTCTAAAATACGAATGTTGAAAAATATTTTAAAGAACTTCAAGGATAAACATTCATTCAAGAGAGGGGATTTGATCTATCGATGATTTTCTGTAAAGAAATATGGCATTTGGTTAGATATCATCGATGGGAACATTTTTGGATGATCTCGAAGGATAATGCCATGGTCCCTATTGTCCAAAAGTTCTATGCATCTCTATAGGACCACGAGTCTAGAAATACAAAAGGTTATATATGGGATACATTACTTGTGCAAGGGAACGAGGTGCAAGTAACTTCTAGAATAATTTGTGACTTTTATAATGTTTCATACTATGAGAATGATTTCATTGATGAAATTGACTTAGAGTATTTTAGAGACATAGATATGGATAATATTATAAAACTTTTAACTGAAGGAAGGGGTGAATCGAAGTATCATGCAGGTACCAATATCCTAGTATCTTTTCATCAGCTATTATGTTTCCTATTGCTAAGATGTGGATTCAATTCATTTGCACAATAATTGTACTTGGTTTAAATGTTTCTAACGTTAATGCCTTTAGAGCAGTTTTACTCTATGTTATTTTGCAGAAAAAGCAGGTATGTGTTGGGAAATGGATCCACTAAAACATATGAAGATGCATTAGTAGTCAGAAGGTAGGAGAACTCTTTCCCCATCTAGTGACAACTTTATGCAAAAAGGCAGGCACACCTATGGCATCCACTGAGCAGTCATTGAAACCATCACGAAACATTATCGGGGACACCTTATTCCAACAATACATCGAGCTTCGAGCCAAACAAAATAAAGACAAGAACAAGCGACAACAAAAAACAATAGCTATACCCACTTTATCAAAAAGGTTGGCAGGAGCTCAACAAGACGTTGGTGAGAATAGTCATCTATATTTTTCTTTGATTTTTCTTTTGTGTTCTTAAGCTTGTAGACATACAAGTGGTTGGTTAGGAGCATGTACAAAAGTTGTTTGTGTTTATGAATAAATTTGGCATGATGATAGGTGATTTTAATTTTTTTATTATTGGACTACTAAAGTTTTATATGTTACACTATAAATAGGTATTAAGCCATCATTTGTACTAAAGTGATATAGAAAATGCAAGGAACTGAGCATACTAGTATGAATGGTAAATGGTTGAATTTGTGCTTGTTTGGTTGATTAAATTTGTGCATGATGAGATATTTAGGGATGACCTAAGGCATTGTTTGGAACATATCCAGAGCCAAAAAGCTATCCTATTTATACTTCACCTTTAGTACCAATTTTGAGCCTTTTGGCACTTCTTGATGAATCGTATTACAAACCCCAAGCCTAAAAATGTAATTTGTATATGCCCTTTTTCTTTGGTCCTTATATCACACGATTATAGACGTCTGACCATACATATTGAGCGTTGAGTAGATACATCACAACGGAGTATGTAAAATTAGAGTGAAAAAGGAAAGGTTGTTGTGATATAAAAACAATAAGTTAGCCTAATGTGTAAAACAAAAAGAAAAATCCAAAACCCAAATTGGTAGGAGTAGAAAAAATCTTAAACTAGCGAAAAAGAATTCATGAGTGAGATGTATTGAAAAAGAGAAAAGTCACAAAAGAAAGAAAAACTCATTCATTAGTGCACAAAAACACATAAGGATGGCCATAGTTACTACATCATGCTATGACTTCCTATAGATGGAGAGGCAAAAAAGGTGAGAGAAGCAAAAATAAGGTGGTGAGTGGATAAAGGTTACTAAGGGGGGAAGAATAAAAAGTCATATATCATATATTACATTAACAACATTTATAAACCGTAACTCATCCGTATAAAATTATTTGTGCCTATTGAACCTATTAGAAATTCAAAGGATACTCGGGTGAATAATATCAGTAATCCATCACTTCATTATCATTTATGCTCTTTCGAGCCATGATCGATAAGCTCCTTCCAAGCTAATGAACAGTAAGTTCTATTGAGCTGAAACGGTAAGTTCTATCAAGCTAAACAGTAAGCTCATACGAGTTGGAACGGTAAGCTCCAATGATCTGATAACAGTAAGCTCTTACGAGATGATATATTAGTAAGCTCATACGAGTTGGAACGGTAGGCTCCAATGATCTGATAACAGTAAGCTCTTACGAGATGATATATTAGTAAGCTCATACGAGCTGTGGTGAGTTCGCAACAAAAACCATCAATTAATACAATGCTTTGCATCATTTCAAATTCATATATCAATCCAAATTCATATATCATATATAACATTAACGACATTTATAAACTGTAACCCATCCATATAACATTATTTGTACCCGTTGAACCTATTAGAAATTCAAAGGATACTCGGGTGAATAATATCAGTAATCCATCTATTCATTATCATTTATGCTCTTTTGAGCCAGGATCGGTAAGCTCGTCTTGAGCTAATGAATAGTAAGCTCTACTGAGCTGAAAACGTACATTCTATCGAGCTGAACAGTGAGCTCATACGAGCTGAAACAATAAGCTCTTACGAGCTGTTAACAGTAAGCTCATACGAGCTGATATATCACCTCATACAAGCTGTGGTGAGTCCGCAACAAATGCAGGTGCTCGACCAAAATGGTAACCCAGTAACATGTCACCCGTATCCTATGAATTCATACAGTTCAAACAGAGCTCAATAACAAATAAATTTCATCAATAAGGCATTCATACTTCAAGTATTTCCATTATATACATTCATTTCAATAATTACAAGTATATAAAAGTTTGATTCTAATTATACGAACTTACCTCGTATCCTCGGATAAAACTATTGGCTATTCATCCACTTTTTGTTTTCCCCGATCTAGTTCTTGTATTTGCTTATCTTGATCTATATAATATCAAATTAACTCATTCAAACTTTCGTTCAATTCAGTTTAGCCTAAAGCATTCATTTTGTCTAATTTACAATTTTACCCCTAGACTTTTGACTACTTTACAATTTAGTCTTTAACACATAAAAGTGCAAAATTGCACAATTAGACCATAACCCATGATAGCCAAATTCTAATGAAACTCCTAGCAGCCCATATCTTTCATTATTTCATACTTTTAACCACAACATTTCACATTTTCTCAATTTAATCCCTAATTGACATTTTTGTCAAAAATCGCTTAACAAAATTTGCATATCTATCATTAAACCATCATAATCTATCATTAAAAATTTAATTACACAATCAGTCAACAATAGCACCATTCAAAATCTATAACAGTTTTAAAAACAAATGTACGAGCTAGCTAGATTAAGCTGCAACGAGCTCAAAAACGTAGAAATCATTAAAAACGGATAAAAACCATACCTTAATTGCTCACTATAGCTTGGCTAAATGAAGAAAGATAAAATGGTGTTTTATTCACCCTAATTTCAATTAATGATGATGAATGGAGAAGGAAATTTTGTTTTGTTTTATTATAATTAATCTTAATTACCCATTTACCATTTTAACCTTAATATTAATTCAAAATTACACCAATTTCCATGCTATCATCCTCCACTAACCATAAATGGTCTATTTATCACTTAAGGACCTTTACTTTAATGTTCTATAGCTATTTGACACTTTTAGCTAATAGAACACAAGTTTTATGCTTTACGCGATTTAGTCCTTTTTACCAGATTAAGCATTTAAACAATAAAATTTCTTAACGAAACATTCACATAATTAATTTATCATGCTGTAGACCTTATTAAAATAATAAAATAAATATTTTGAATTCAAATTTGTGGTCCCGAAACCACTGTTCTGATTTGACCTAAAGACGGGTTGTTGCAACTCTCCCCCTTAGGGATTTTCGTCCCCAAAAATCTTATCGGTGAAAAGGTCTGGGTACTATTTTCACATAGCTTCCTTGGGTTCCCATGTAGCTTCCTCAATCTTGTGTTTTTTCCAATGAACCTTCACTAGAGTTATACGTTTATTTATCAATTCTTTGACCTCACGGGCCAAAATCCTAATCGGTTCTTCACTATATGACATATCGGGTTGAATTTCAACATCTATAGGAGAGATCACATGTGACGGATCGTGTAATAGTCTGGTTTAGACCTTAATCAGAATAGTGGATTCGGGACCACAAATCTAAGTTAGAAAAATAATTTTAGTATTATTTTTTGTGCTTATTATATGTGAATTAGCATGTGTGAAAGTTTCATATGAAAATTCGATCATTTGTATGCTTAATTTGTGAAAGGGACCTAATTACGTAAAACGTAAAAGTGGCCTTCTATTCGTTAAAGTGCTTAATTGCTATGTCTTTGTAAACGAAAGGTCCTTATGTTGCAATTGGACCATTAACAAGGTTAGTGGACATTAATATATGTGATTTTATATGTTTTATTATAAGGGCATATTGGTAAAATGAATAATTATGTTAATTAAAATAAACTAAAAGCATGAAGTAAGCAATTATGTTTCATCCATAGCTGAAATTAGCAAAGCAAAAGAAGAAGAAAAAGCTTTTAAGGTTCGGCTAAATAATTTGAGGATTAAGGTATGTGTTTTGATCGTTTTTGACAATTTTTATGTTTTTGTGGTCGTTGTTTAGTAATTTATCAAGCCCATGTCTCAATTTCTAATTTTGTTGATGATTTTGAGTCATGCCATTGTTGATAATGTGTGCTTTATTAAGTTTGATGATAGTAAATTAAAGATATGTGTTAGATTACTAAGTTTTGTCTTTGAATTTTTGATGAATTTGAGTAATTTGGGTAATTTGGGTTAAATTGTGAAATTTGTAAATTAAGGGACTAAAATGTGAAATAAATGAAACATGTGGACTTGTATGAATACTATGAATATTCGGCCAAGTATAAGGAAATTTGGTGTATTTTGTGATTTTATGAAATAGGGACTAAATTGTTAAAATGTGAAAATGTGAGGGCTAATTTGTAAAATACCCTAAATATGTGTTTATGGATAGATTTAATGATTTGTTGAATAAAAAAGTTAAATTTGAATTGATTTAGATCAAGAACCAAAGAAAACAGAATTAGATCGGGGAAAGTCAAAAGTCATCTAGTAGTCGTTTTCGTTCGATTGAATCCGTACGAGTTAAGTTTATATGCAAATAAATGTGTATTGAATTGAATTACTATCAATTATATGCTATTGAACTATGATGAATGATTATATGAGTTGAGAAATATCAGACATCCGAGAAAGTATCGACAAAGTTCCAACGTTAGAAAAGCCCTGTATGAGCCATAGGAATAGTTAGGATACATATGTCATGACATAGAATTCGATATGTGTTCTCGTGTAAGCTCTTGTGATCCGTATAAATGTGGCATTTTTCACCGTATAAGTAGTGTCGCCAAATCTTCAATGCAAATACTATTGCAGCCAACTCTAAATCATGTGTCGGATAGTTCTTTTCATACGGTTTCAACTATCGAGAAGCATAAGCTATAACTTTTCCATTTTGCATCAAAACACATCTTAGACCATTTTATGGCGCTTCACTATAAATCATAAATTCTTTCCTCGATTCTGGTTGAACCAATAATGGTGCTTCAGTTAACAGCACTTTCAACTGTACAAAACTCTGCTGACATTTTTCTGACCAATCAAACTTCACGTCTTTTGTAATAGTCGTGTCATCGGTGTCGCAGTCATCGAGAATCCTTTCAAAAATCTTCAGTAATAGCCTGCTAAGCTCAGAAAACTATGGACTTCAGATACTCTTCTCAGAGGTTTCGGATCAACAATAGCAGAAATCTTGCTCGGATCAACTCTAATACCGTCAGTTGAAACAATGTGCCCCAGAAATCCAACCTCTTTGAGCCAAAACTCACATTTATTGAACTTTGCAAATAACTGTTTATCACATAGAGTTTGTAACACAATTCTCAAGTGCTCAACATGTTCATATTCATCTCATGAATAGATCCAGATGTCATCTATGAATACAACAACAAATCTACCTAAATATGGCCTGAATATCCTGTTCATATTCATAATGTCCAAACCTTGTTCTGAACGTGGTTTTCGGCACATCCGACTCTTTGACTCGCAACTGATAGTAACCTGATCTCAAATCAATCATTGAAAATACAGTAGCCCTTTCAATTAATCAAATAAATCATCAATCTGCAGTAGTGGGTATTTGTTCTTTATAGTCACTTTATTCAACTGTCTGTAGTCGATAGACATTCTTATCGTGCCATCTTTCTTTTTCACGAAAAATACCGGTGCACCCCAGAGAGAACAGCTTGATTGTACAAAACCTCTATCTGACAATTATTGCAATTGAGCTTTCAACTCTTTTAATTTCGTTGGAGCCATTCTGTATGGAGCTATCGATATTGGAATTGTTTCGGGTGCTAATTCAATACCAAATTCAAATTCTTTGATCAGAGGCAAACCTGGTAATTCTTCTGGAAATACATCCAAAAACTCACAAACAATAGGCACCGATTCAATCTTTGATTCAGACACTTTTGCATCTAATACATATGCAAGATATGTATCATAACCCTTTTTCAAATATTTCTGAGCTAACACAAATGATATCACAATAGGTAATTCATTCGAATCATCAGACTTAATTCGAAGAATCTCACCATTTTGACATTTCAATTCGATAGTCTTCTGTTTACAATTCACAACTACATCATGCATAGTCAGCCAGTCCATACCCAAAATCACATCAAACTCATCAAACGGTAGAAGCATCAAGTCAGCCCGAAAATAGTAACCCCGAGTCATCAGAGGACAACTTTTACAAATTTTATCAACTAAAACAGATTTGCCTAAAGGGTTCGATACTTTAATTACAAATTCTATAGACTCAACATGTAAACTCTTTTTAAACACTAAATTCATACAAATATAAGAATGGGTTGATCTAGGATCTATCAATGCAACTATATCAGTATCAAAAAGAGAAAAAGTACCGATAATAACGTCTAGCGATGATGCCTCCTCCCGTGCACGTATAGCATAAGCTCTGGCAGGTGCTCGTGCCTTAGATCTCACAGTCGAATCTCTTATAGCACCTCAATTATCACTCATATTTACAGCATTTTGGGGTTGTCTCCCTTTAGAAGCTGTGTTACTCGCTTTCACTGGGTGATCTCTATCAGCTGTAAACTTTCTAGACAGTCTCAGAGATAATGATCAAGCGATCCATATTTAAAGCAAGCTTCGTTCACTAATCTACATTCACCATAATGTTTCTTATTGCAGTGTGTACATTTAGGCCCAACATTTTTAACACTTCCTACACTAGCAACAGATGTCGCCTGAGGTTTAGAACTGAAATGTCTGGCACCTCTATCTCTGATCGAAATTCCTGTAGAAGCCATAGAACGAAGATGATAGTCTCTAAATTTTTTTGATGCTGACTGATGTAATTTGCCCGCAAATCTTTTTCTAGAATCTCTAGCTACAGCATCAGCTTTTCTTTTCTCTTTGCAAAACTCTTCGGCTTTACAAGCTCGATCAAACAAAACAACAAACTCTTTCAGCTCAAGAATTCTGACTAGCACTCTGATTTCTTCATTCAATCCATTCTTGAATCTTTTACACATTATAGCTTCAGAAGAGACGCATTTACGAGCATATTTGCTGAGTCATACAAACTCTTCTCTTTCATATTTTGTGACTGACATACGACCTTGCTTCAATTCCAGGAATTTTTTCTTTTCTAATTGATGAATCTTTGGATGATGTATTTCTTTCTAAATTCAACTAGAAAGAAATCCCAAGTGAATCTTTCTTGTGGAACTACAAATATCAAGGTATTCCACCACTGATACGCGGTGTCTCTCAACAGTGATACTACACATTTTACACATTCTTCATGTACGCAGTATAATTCGTCGAATACTCAAATCGTGTTCTCAAGCCAAAACTCGGCTCTCTCAAGGTCATCACTAATAGTGGCTCTGAATACCTCAACTCCGTGTTTCCGTATCTGATCAACAAGTGGTTTATTTAATTGTAGAGGATCAATACTTTGAGAAACTACATGGATCAGTTGGGGAACAGGCGGGGGTGGAGGCTGCTGAACAGCTGGGTTTGTACGAATGTACTGTGTGAACCACTCATTCAATATCTAAAAGAAGGCTTCTTTAGCCTCACCCCCATGTCTACTTGTCACGAGTCTAGATTCAGTAGGCATTATCCCTTGAGTGGCAGCTGGGGCGTTACTTTCTACGTCTTCTGCTACAGCTCGTTCGAGATCCATTACTATAAAAACACATTTGAAAACCTCAGGAGTCATCACACTATCACAGTTTTATATATGGCATGTATAGCTAGACTTATAGACACACCCGTGTCTTAGACCGTGTGGAAATAGGGCATACATATTGACTTGTGTCACATGGCCGAGGACACGCCCGTGTGCCAGACAGTGTGAAAACTAGATAGGATACTGACTTGTGTCACATGATCAATCACACGCCCGTGTGTCTAGCCCGTGTGCCCTTTGAAATGGACACACACCATGTATCAAGCTGTGCCAAAACCGTAGGGTATACTAACTTAATTCGAAAGGGTACCTAGAGGACACACGGCTGTACAGCATGACTGTTTTTCACACACGACTATGACACATGCTCGTGTCTCTGCCCATATAGACAAAAATAGGCTATTTGTAAAGCCATTTTGCCACCTTACAAAAACACAAACATTCACAAGCATAAATGACCACTTTTTTACAACTCAATAAGCAGCCAAGATAACCATTTCAATACACATTATTAGCCATATCAAAACCTAACAATTACATACCCAAATACCTATTTAACATCATACATAATCCATTCATTTAACAACTACATATCAAGTCTTCACTTGCATAATTTCATTCCATCATTATCTTGCCAAAACATACCATAATTGAACATTTAATTCAACCAAAAAATAGTACCAAAATAAGCCAAATCACATGGCTTAACTTATACACCAAAACATACCAAAATCATGATATCAAGTAACATAACTAACATCTTTTAAACTAGCCTATACATGCCATATTTACAAATTTTGACAAGATAAAAAGTACCAATCGAAAATTGGATAGTGTGGTGTGCAACTCCAACTTGTCCGAAACGAGCGAGCTAACGAGCCTCTATAAAACATAGCTTAGTAAGCCCGTAAAATTTAGAATTAAACTTACCATTTATACCAAATCAAAGCAATCTTAAAGTGCAACCAATTCAATTAAAAAACACCTAATCAAAAGTATTCATGATGATCATTTTATGAACCACTAAACTAGACTATGATCACGACTAAGGCAAGCGTACCTATTGAATGGTAATACAGTTATGGTGAGTCCAGAATATCGTATCCACAAGGACTAAAAGTACTAGTATTAACTATCTTTATATTATTTAGCCTAAAATAAAAGGGATCTGTTTTAATCTAAAATTAACTAAACTAATTAACTAATGAATGCGACATAGAGCGAATTGGAAAAAATACTTGAAGAAAACTTATAAGGAGGACAATACCCAGGAAAGAATCCACCTAGACTTCACTTATTATTCTGACTCTGAATCAAATGATTTATTCACTTGTCTTGATCCGTAGAAATCCCTAAATTATGTTAATATCTCTTTCGAGACTAAGAACAACTGACTCTAGGTTGATTAATTAAAATCTCTTTCTTATTAAAACCCCTATCATTGCATTAATTGATTTATGGATTCCCCTATTAGATTTGACTCTAATCCGGCAGATTTATGTCGTCCTATTTTTTGGATTGTATGCAACTTCGCTTAATTATTCTAGATCTACTCTTAAACAGGGACTTTTGCTCCACTGAATAAGCACATCAAACTTGGAATAATATCCTAAAAATATTAAAACAATGATTAAGAACACATAATAAGAATAAGAACAAGTATTTATCGTGTAATTCATATAATTAAATAATAAGATCCATTGTAGGTTTCATCCTCGCTAGGTATTTAGGGAGTTTAGTTCATAATGTAAAAGGAAAACATCTCAAATTTAGAAAAACAACAAGACATAAAAAACCCAAATAACCTTCGAGAGAAATTTGAACGGAGATCTTCAATCTTGAGGTGGATCTACTTCTGAGATGATTCCAACGGCTTCCTTCGAGTAATTTCTGCTTTCTACTCTATGTGTCCCCTTTAAGTCTTCTTCTAGTGTGTTTATATAGACTTTAGAATGCTCAGAGACCCTAAAAATTGGCTTTTTTCATGTGTTCGGAAAACAAGAAGTCATACCGACACGGGCTGGCATATGGGCGTGTGGCCTGCCCGTGTGGATCACATGGGCGTGTGCCCAGTCCTTGTGGATCCTGAAAACTCCGATTTTGGCCCCTTTTTCGCTCTCTTTTCTCCCAAATGCTCTCCTAAGTATAGTAACATGAATTTAAGGGATTAGGAGCATCAAATTCACTAATTCTCATCATAAATCCTCAAAAAATATGTCAAGCATGGAATTAAAATATGTTACATTTATGGTTTATCAAATATCCCCACACTTAAACATTTGCTTGTCTTCAAGCAAAATCCTCAACTCACAATTAAAATTAAACTTTCTCAATTCATAATTCTCATCAATAATGTTTTATCATAATTCACAAATAATTACACATTGATAACTCAACTAAAAGACCACTAAAGATTCAAATAATCCAAGTCAAAAAAAATTTAAAGCATGAAAACATAGGTATTTCCCCTTATCTATGTAATTACCTTTAATTCAAAACCGACAATAATTGACATCCTCCCTAAAGATTCACTCAAATCACTCAAAGTGTTTAAGGTTTAAAAATTAGGCACTCAAAAGTCAAACATGAAAAATTATTACCATAAGCTTGCATGAAAATCAAATCTCCACCACTATAAAATGAGATGATACACAAATCAAAAGGTCTTTACAGGGTTGTAATGGGGTTTGGTTTAAAGGTGTGGATAAAAGCTGAAAAAGAAGGTTAGAACCGAGATCGAAATGATCAATTACCTAACTAGAAAAATAAGCTAATGCTTTATTAAAGAATAACATGAGCTTCTTCACAGAATATGAAATTAACTACTTAAGCTCAGAACAAAGAAATAATAATAATCAACATATATGTATTTTTTTACTTTTTTTGACTTTTTTACTTATTTTGACTTTTTTTAGAACAATAGATAATAAGAGAAAATTTAACAACTGAAACAAAAGAACATAGTTAAGCAACTAACCAAATCAAATCTCAACAAAAAGATAGTCAATAAAACGGGAAACAATTCTCAATGAATCAAAAAAAGTTATGGGTTAATATGAATGGTAAATTAAGAAACGGCTTGTTAGGCTCAAAGGAGTTCACTAAGGGTTAATTATGAAGGTAGGCTTTTTATGGGATAAGCGGGTTAAAACCTAGGTGCCTTTATCATCTCAGTATATCAAATCAAAGGTGTGGTCTCGACATGTATAATCGAAGCAAGTTCTAGAATAAAAAAATCAATACACTCATAACTAATAATAAAGTGAGCAAGAAAAATGTACGCTCTAAAGGCTCAAAATCTCACAAAAATTATGGCTGTTGATGTAAATCTTGCAAATTTCAAACTTCAAGGTAACCTCAATTTAGGGAAACAACCTAAAATTTTTAATTCTAAAAATAAACTTATCATGCTTGATTCTCTAGTGTCTTAAAGTTTAAACAATCAATGCACAATTACCTATGAATTTAATCTAAAACACATCAATGATAATCATAAATCAATAAAAATTCATTCTAATAGTAATGTGAGAAAATTACTTAAACACAAGACATAATTTAAGGATTTTCTAATAATTCTATAGATAACCTCCCCACACTTAAGATGTATATTGTCCTAAATGTGCAAACATATATAATCACAGTATAAACAAAATATCATAAGAAAACTGAAACTGCCCTGAATATTGGATGAAATCTTCAGAATAGTGAAAACTAGAATTGTAGTCAAATTTAAATGTAACTCATGATTTCGAGCAAACTAACAAGAAAATAAACACAAATAATAAAGAAAATTAAGGGGTTATAACTCGATTAGAAACAACTATAAATATTTCAAGAGATAATAATGAAAATAAGTTGAAGAGAAAAAGGAAAAAAAATAAAACAACTAAAACAACTAAAACAAAATTAAAAAGAAAGATAAAAAAATAAATAATAATAAACTCAATGATATCAATAAACTTAGAAGGTAATTGTAATGATAATACTAAAAAAAAACCAAAGAGAAAAGAAAAAAAAAGAGAAATAGCAAAAAAAAATTAAAATATATAAAATATTAAAAATATTAAGTATAAGAATAATAAATTAATTAATTAATTAGTAAAATAAGAATAAATAATATAACAATTAAAAATAAATCAAATAAAATAAAATTGGGGAGATTAACCCAGTTTTCACATGGCCCTGGACATGCCCGCGTGTCCAGGCTGTGTGGGTCACAAGGCCATGTCGCCAGGCCGTGTGTGTTTTTCTTCGCTTCTGCCACGCCCGTGTGGCTAGGCCGTGTACTCCACACACCGGTGTGGCTAAGCCGTGTAACTCCCTAACTTTGAAAAAAATTAGCTCCAGGTTTCACATGGCCTAGAACACACCCGTCGGTCCAGGCCGTGTGGGTCACATGGCCATGTCGTTAGGTCGTGTGTGTTTTCCTTCGCTTCTCCAACGTCCATGTGAGATCCCACACGTCCGTGTGGCCAGGCCATGTACTCTACACACCCGTGTGGCCAGGCCATGTGGGTCAAAAACACAATTTTTTTTTTAGATTTTGAAAATTAATTAATTTTTTAAAAAAATCATGAAATAATGTTAAGAAAATTAGTAGGGTTAACACTCGAGTTGCCTCCCAAGAAGCGCTTATTTGAAGTCTAAGCTCGACTTACCTCGTATTTGCACGGTTACGGTGGTTCACGGAGTCAAAACTCCTCTTTTTCACTATCAATTCTATTATGAACATAAGGTTTTAGCCGAGTACTATTTACCTTAAAAGTGCCAAATTTAGAATGATTTACCTCGACTGTACCGTATGAGAAAATATTCAGTACCGTAAAAGGAGTTTGTAAGACCCCTATCCCGTAACTATCGCCAGAATAGGTAAAGGCATTACCAGACAGACAAAGCATTTCAGATCAATTTAGAATCACAGATATTACATAACATTAATACATAAGCAATTCAACAATTCGTCCCATATGAAGGTCTCCAAGACCTAAGACATACTTTTAGAAAAGGTCGGGACTAAACTGAACACAATTAGAATTTCCAGAACTTAGCAAAATTTTTACATTTCTGTTGAGGTCACACGCCCGTGTAATTAGGCCGTGTGCCTTACACGAGCACCAGACACGCCCATGTAATCCAACCGTGCCAAAACAGAGCATACATACTGACTTTCACCCACGGCCAATGACACACCCGTGTGCTATGACCATGTGATACTTAGCTAGCTACTGACTTAAGCCCACGACCATATGACACGCTTGTGTTCCCTGACCGTGTGGCACAGTGTAGGTTGGTTTAAGCCAACATGCCACCCTTTTTGGGTCATTCCTGCAAACCATGATAAACAACGTTCATGCCACAATTTTCAGCCAATTCCATGCTCAAACATGCTTCATTATAACTAAATCATCATTATTCTATAACCTATTCAAATCCATACCAAATCATATTAAAAATCTTATTACAACAACATGCCAAAATACTCATTTCATAGCTCACTTATGACACCTTTATACTCATGCTTAAACTTACCATTTCTTTAACTTGGCATATTTCAAAATGATCATCATATATAATGCCATATAACCATTACAAGCATACACAATTTGGCATCACAAACCATTTACCAAAACTAAACACAAACATACCAATTGCTAGCCAAATCTCATGGCATAACATAAATAAATATCAAAACTTAAATACATAGACATTCTAGCATATACATGCCATACTTAAAAATATTTACACTTTCAAAAGTACCAATATAAGTTCGATAGTGTGGTGACAATCCTCGACTATCCCTGAGCCTTCAGTAGCTACGGTAACTACAAAACAGACAGAAATCACACAGAGTAAGCTACAAAGAGCTTAATAAGCCAAATACAATTGGTCTAACTAATAAAACATATAAAGAACAAATCAACAACAAGAATTGATAGCCATTTCACAGAATAGTTCATGAGCCTAACAATGCTCATTTGCTTGTATACATGTCATGCTTCCTTTCCAAATTCCATACACACTTCACATTCAATGTTTCACAGAAATAGAGTCTTTCATATTCAGAAAATTTAGTACGATACAAACGTACCTGTATAGATTTTACATTTCATATATTCAATCCCATATCTCATATTCTATCTTCAGATGGTTCAAAAACGATACAGATTCTCATAAACGGGTACAATATCGACGTCCCAGATGTGGTCTTACATGTAATTCAGTATCGATGCTTGTGTCCCAGACAAGGTCTTACACGAAATAAGATATGATGACGATGTCCTAGACATGGTCTTACACGTAATTCTCAAATCGAGGCCCGTGCCCCAGACACAGTCTTACACGATATCTCAGATCGATGTCAACCTTCCTTTAGAAACATACAGATGCCTTTCCGATGCTAACATATTATCGACATTTACTCGAAATTCATTCATCAGGAACTCAAGGCCGTCCAGTACAGATTATGGTTTGTATGTGTCGAATTTAGTCAACTTAACACATAATTGTAATTTGACTTACCTCGTACGGATTTCAGACGGAATGAGTCGACTATTCAACTATTTTGGACTACCCTCGATGTAAGTCCGATTTTTTTCTTGATCTAATACAATTAAAATTCAACCATTCAGTCAATCATTTCATTCAATTTAATCCATATATACACATTTAGCGCACTTTTCATTTTTAGCCCTTACGTTTTTACAATTTGACAATTTAGTCCATTTTTCACAAAATCACAAATATGCAAAATTCACCAAGACTATAGCTTGACCAAATATAAATAGCTTCCATACAAGCCCAAATAACATATTTAATTCACAATTTAGTCCTTTAAAACCTTATTTTCATAATTTAGCCCAAATAGCTCTATTCCATCAAAATTTCAAGAACAAAACATGATAATCTCACATATACCTTTCATAATCCATATAAAAACATTACAAATCTCATATAATCATCAATGGCACATTTCATAATCTTCAACAGAAACAGAAATTCAGGCATGGGTTTTGAAGAACACGAAGCAACGATCACAGAAACATAGAAATTATCAAAAACGGACCAAAATTTATACCTTAATCACAAATTCTCCTAGCCAATCCCTTACTTGAATTTTTATTTTCTTTTCCTTTGTATTTTTGGCAAAGCTAAGCATAAAATGCTTTATTTTGCATGTTTGTTTTCATTTAATTAACATAAATTTACCTTTTACCATATTGCCCTCAATAAAATAACATTAAAACTTACCAAGTAATGTCCATAGTTGTCCATGCATTAGTACAATGGTCCAATTGCATCATAAGGACTTCATACTTAAAAAGTCACTCGACATAAGCACTTATCAATCAGCACACAACTTTTACATTTTACGCGATTAAGTCATTTTTGCAAATTAAGCACACGAACAGTTAAATTAAATCATAGAAGCTTCACAGATATAAATTCACATATCACAGACACAGAAAATAATATTAAAATATATATTTTTTTAGACTTGGATTTGTGGTCTCGAAACCACTATTCCAACTAGAGTCTAAATCGGATTGTTACAATTCTCCCCCCTTAGGGATTTTCGTCCCCAAAAATCTTACCGCTAAATAGATTCAGATATTGTTGTCTCATTGAATCTTCAGGCTCCCACGTAGCCTCTTCAACACTGTGATGATGCCACATCACTTTAACTAATGGAATTTTCTTATTTCGTAACTCTTTAACCTCTCGAGCTAAAAAACGGATCGACTTTTCTTTGTAAGTCATATCAAACTGGATTTCAATCTCAGATGGTGAAATTATATGCGAAGGATCAGATCTGTATCCTCGAACCATCGATACATGAAATACATTATGTATATTTTCTAACTCATATGGAAGCCTCAATCTATAAGCAACAGGCCCAAATCGCTCGACAATTTCATACGGTCCAATGAACCTTGAACTCAACTTACCCTTTTTACCAAATCGATACAGTTTCTTCCACGGAGATACTTTCAGAAAGACTTTATCACCGATCTTAAATTCGATATCTTTTCATTTTAAACCTGCATAGAATTTCTAACGATCAGAGGCAGCTTTCAGACTATCTCGAATTACTTTCACTTTCTGTTCTATTTTTTTATCAGATCAATACCGTAAATCTTATTCTCACTGAGCTCAGACCAGTATAACTGAGTTCTACACTTTCTGCCATATAAGGCTTCGTACGGTGCCATTTTAATGCTCAACTGAAAACTATTATTATAAGTGAATTCAATCAAAGGTAGATATTGTTCCCACGAACCTTCAAACTCAAGAATGCAACATCTCAACATGTCCTCGAGTAACTGAATAATCCGTTCAGATTGACCATCTGTTTGAGGATGAAAAGCAGTACTAAAATGCAATTTAGTACCCAAAACCTCTTATAGTTTCTTCTACAATCTTGAAGTAAATCTTGGATCTCTATCTAACACTATCGACAATGGCACAGCATGCAATCTCACAATATCAGAAATATATAACTCAGCTAATTTATCGAGTGAGTAATCAGATTGAATCGGAATAAAATGACCTAATTTCGTTAAAAGATCAACTACTACCCAAATTGCATCTTTCTTTCTCGATGACAAAGGCAAACCAGAAACAAAATTCATGGTCACTCGATCCCATTTCCACTCTAGAATCATAATCGGTTGTAACAATCTAGATGGCATTTGATGCTCAGCTTTGACTTGTTGATAGATCAAACATTTAGAAACAAATTCAGAGATATCTCTTTTCATTTTGGACCACCAATAATGCTGCTTCAAATCATTATACATTTTAGTACTACCCGGATGTACAGATAATCTACTACTGTGAGCTTCACTCAGAATCTTCTGAATTAACTCCGGATTTCTTGAAACACAAAGTCTATTCCTGAATCTCAAATAATCATCAACATCAACTCAGAATTCAGAATCAGAATCAAATTTACACTAAGTTCGTTTTGCTATTAATTCATTATCAACCTTCTGAGCTTCAATAATCTGTTGTAAGAACAAAGGTCTCGCTTTTAATTCAGCTAAAACTGAACCATCATCAGACATAACCAAATGAGCATTCATTGCACGCAAAGCAAATAATGATTTTTGACTCAAAGCATCAGTAACAATATTTGCTTTTCCCGGTGATAATCAATCACAAGTTCGTAATCTTTTAGCAGTTATAACCATCTTATCTGTCACAAATTCAAATCTTTTTGCATCATTAAATACTTCAGACTTTTATGATCAGAAAACACATGACATTTCTCACCAAACATATAATAACGCCATATTTTCAATGCAAACACAATAGTAGCTAACTCGAGGCCGTGTCTCGGATAGTTCTTCTTATGTGGCTTCAACTGTCTCGAAGCATAAGCAACAACTTTTCCTTCTTGCATTAGAACACAACCAAGTCCGTTCAATGAAGCATCACTAAAAACAACAAATTCGTTACCTGCTTCAGGTTGCACAAGTATGGGAGCTTCAGTTAATAGAGCTTTTAACCGATCAAAACTTTTCTGGCACTTCTCAGACCATTCAAATTTCACATCTTTCTAAAGTAACTTTGTCAACAGAGTTGCTATCACAGAGAAATCTTTTACAAATCGTCTGTAGTAACTGGCAAGTCCTAGAAAACTACAAACTTTAGAAACATTCCTCGGAGGTTTCCAATCCAGAATAGCTGAAATTTTGCTCAGATCAACTCGGATACAAGAGGCTGATACAATATGACCCAGGAAACTAACTTCTTACAACCAGAATTCACATTTACTGAATTTTGCATACAACTGTTTATCTCACAGAGTCTGTAGCACTATTCTCAGATGTTCAGCATGCCCAGATTCATCATGTGAATAAATCAATATGTCATCAATGAATACAACAAAAAATTGATCTAGATGCGATCTGAAAATTATATTCATTAAATCCATAAAAACAGTAGGTGCATTCGTTAATCCAAAACACAGTAGCAGCTTTTAACTGATCGAATAAATCATCAATTTTGGGTAGAGGATATTTGTTCTTTATTGTCACTTTGTTAAGCTGACAGTAATCAATACAAATTCTCATTATGCCATCTTTCTTTTTCACAAATAGAACAGGAGCACCCTATGGTGAAAAGCTCGGTCTAGCAAATCCTAGATCGGTCAATTCTTGCAACTGAGATTTTAATTCCTTTAACTCGGTTGGAGCCATTCTATACAGATCTATCGATATCGGAGTAGTACCAGGTACTAATTCAATGCCAAACTCGACTTCTCGAATCGGAGGCAAACCTGGTAGTTCTTCAGGAAACACATCAGAGAATTCACAGACAACAGGCACTAATTTGACTTTCTTATCATTCACTTTCGAGTCTAACACATAAGCTAAGTAGGCTTCACAGCCTTTCTTCACATATTTCTGTGCTTTCATTGCAGATATCACAACTGGTAGTCCATTCAGATCACTAGACTCAATTAGAATTATCTCATCATTCTTACACCTTAAATCAATTACTTCTCTTTTGCAATTCCAATAGCATCGTGCAAAGTTAACCAATCCATTCCCAGAATTATATCAAATTCATTGAAAGGAAAAAGCATCATTCAGCAGGAAAACAGATATCTCAAATAAATAACGGGCAATTCTTGCAGACTTTATCAACTAAGACACTTTTACCTAAGGGGTTTGATACTCTAATTTCGAATTCAGTAGACTCTACAGGTAAAGTCTTACTGTGCACTAAATTCATATAGATATAAGAATACGTTGATCCAGGGTCTATCAATGCAATCACAGAAGTATCATAAAGAGCAAAAGTACCAGTAATCACTTCTGGAGACGAGGCTTCCTCACAAGCTCAGATAGCATAGGCTCTGGCAGGTGCTCTGGACTCAGATCTAACAGTAGTATCCCTAGTAGCTCTCTAACCACCACTTGAATTTCCCATATTTCGAGAAGACCTACCTCTAGTTGAGGTGTTGCTCGGTTTCAGATTCTGCACATTCTCTTGCTTAGCAGGTTCAGAACAATCTCTTACAAAATGGTTCAGAGATCTACATCGGAAACAGGCTCAGTCATTCAATTTACAATTTCCCTGATGTCTTTTACCACAGTGTTTACATTCAGATTTCTCAGATAGGACATTCCTGACACTTGCAACAGAAGTAGCAGGAGCTTTGAAATTCGAATGCGATCTAGCTTGACCTCGATTCGAATGTATTACATCAGCCTCTGAATGGCTATGATCATCTCGGAATTTTTTTGACACAGACTGAAATGATCTATTCGTAGATCTCTTTCTAACATCTCTAGCTTCAGAATCAACTTTTCTTTTCTCTTTACTTAACTCTTCAACTTTACAAGCTGCTCAACTAGCACTACCATTTCTTTAATCTCTAAAATCCCAACTAATAGATAGATATCTTCATTTAGTCCATCTTCAAACCTTTTTCACATTAATGCTTCATTTGATACACATTCCCGAGCATAATGGCTTAATCTCACAAGTTCACATTCGTATTCAGTAACAGACATGCGACCTTGTTTAAGCTCGAGAAACTCTTTGCATTTCTGATCAATGAATCTCTGGCTAATATATTTCTTCCGAAATTCATATTGGAAGAAATCCCATGCAACTCGTTCACTTAGAACCATAGACGTCAAAGTTTTCCACCAATGGTACGCCGCATCTCTCAGAAGGGAAACAACACATTTTATGCTTTCATCGGGATTCAATGACAACTCATCAAACACTCTTATCGTATTATCTAACCAGAATTCGACTCTTTCAGCATCATTCGTTGTAGCTTAGAACTCTTCAGCCCCATACTTTCTAATCTTATCAACTAGTGGTGTACTCAACTATACCGGGTTCATTGGTGGCATATCAGGAGTTTGAAGAGAATTAACCGAAGGTGGAGGTTGTTGTACAACATAATTGATTCTAATATATTGGGTGAGCCAATCATTCATCATCTGATAGAAGGTTTGCTTAGCCTCACCATCACGGCTACTCGTAACCAGTCGAGAATTAGCCTGCACCGTCCTTTGCGCAGGAGCAGGCACATTGCTTTCAACATCATCAGTTACAGCTCTATCGGGATCCATTTGCTATGTAAAAGCACATTTCAATGTCAAGATTCATCACACTATCGCAGTTTCAGATATATGGCATGTAGAGCTAGACTCACATACACTATGGTAGTCCTAGAACCGACTAAACTATAGCTCAGATACCAATTAAAATGTAGCACCCCTATCCTATAACCATCGCCGGAATAGGTAAAGGCATTACCAGACAGACAAAACATTTCAGACCAATCATAGATATCACATAACATTAATACATAAGTAAATCAACAATTCGTCCCTTATGAAGGTCTCCAAGACCTAAGACATACTTTTAGAAAAGGTAGGGACTAAACCGAACACATTTAGAATTTCCAGAACTTAGCAAATTTTTTTATTTCTATTGAGGTCACACGCCTGTGTGATCAGGCCATGTGTCGTACACGAGCACCAGACACGCTCATGCAATCCAACCGTGCCAAAACAGAGCATACATACTGACTTTCACCCACGGCCAACAGACACGCCCGTGTGCTATGGCCGTGTGATATATAGCTATTGTAACACCCCGAATTTGGGCCTTGAATGCGGGTCCGTAAGGAGGTTGTATATAGGTATTTAATTGTGCTATGAAATAACACAATTAAATGTCTTCTTTGGTGGTTAATGGCCCTGAGAAGTGTTGGAGAAATCTTAGGTTCAAACTTGGGCTTTAGCAAAAATTTTGGTATTAAGTAAAAAAAAAAACCTGGATGCTTGGATGAGGGTTTTTTAAATTATTGTGTTAAATAAATGACACAAGGAAGCTTGTAGTCTAGTGGTTGTGGCGTCATTAAGGTTGTATGGGAGCCTGGGTTCAAGCCTTGGCTCTTGCAATTTATTTTGGTTTTTTTAAGGGAACTTGGACTTTGGCCTCTAGACCTTATAATTAATTGGGGATAAAATACGACACAAAAAGCCTTGTGGCTTAGTGGCAAGTAGCGTGTGGAGCATTTGAGGGGAGGCATGGGTTCGAATCCCATGGCAAGCAAGGAGCTTTTATTTTGCTAATAGGGGGCGGCAAGAGTTGGTGTTGAATTTAAACTCTGATGTTGGAGGGATCCCACATCGGAAAGTTAACATAAGAGTGGTTACAAAGTTGGCTTTAAATAGAGGGAACCACGAGGAGAGTAAAGGTACCTTTCTTGGCTGATCCCTTTCGCTATATGGCGTGCTCATTTGGGTTGGGCGTCGGCTAAGAGTGCTCAGAGCGTGGATTAACTCCAGTCTCCTATCAGGTGTGTATTTCTCACTACTCTAGCTGTAGGATGGCTACTTCGGGTCGCGATGGGTCGAAAGGGGCTATGTGGGCCCAATGGGCCTACGGGCCCAATTGGATAAGTTGTTTGATTGTGTAGTAAATATTGGACTAGGCTAGGTGAATCTCATATTTGTGGCTAGATTTGGGCTAAAAGGGCCACATGAGCGTGTGGGCCCATTTGGGCCGAGAATAGGCTTTAGGCCCATTCGTATTGTTATCCTTGTTTAGAATATGTTAGTTTACCAAATTACCATTTTACCCTCGATTTGTAGAATTATCGTTTTACCCTCGATTTATAGAATTACTGTTTTACCCTCGATTGTGAAATTACTGAAATACCCCTATAGGATAGAATTACCAAAATACCCCTAGTTTGTAAAATTACCAAAATACCTCTAGTTTGTAAAATTACTGAAATACCACTGGTTTGTGAAATTACCAAAATACCCTCAATTTGTAAAATTACCAAAATACCCCTGATTTACAAAATTATAGAAATACCCTTGACTTTCTAAAAATTATAAAAATACCATTGGTTTACAAAATTACTGAAATACCCTTGGTTTGTAGATTTACCAAAACACCCTTGTAGGATGAAATGACTAAAATACCCCTAATAGGTAAAAAGGCCGTAAAGCCCCTGTAGGGTAAAGTGATCGTAATACTCTTGTATGGTAAAATGACGAATATGCCCTTATGTTCCGTATGACTGATGTGCTTAGGATTTACATATATTGATATTGGATTAGTTAAGTTTGAGTGACAGGTGGTGGTTATCGTAGGTGATTGATTATGGAAACGTTTCAACTTCAACCCATAACAGGTGTGTACTAACCCTCGTAATAGCTTAGATTAATATCTGCTGAGAAGCCGAAATGCTAAAATACCGGCATTTCGGGAACTTGTAATGTTTCGTGTGGGTATAGATGCGATAAATACGATAAGATCGGTGTTTGGATTAATGGAACGGGTAAGAACTCAATTTTGTGCACGATGGTAAGTTGGGCCTCAATGGGCAGGAATTGGGCCAAATGGGCTTTTGGGCCCATTTGGGTAAAATTGATAGAAAATGGAATTTGGAAAAGTTGCATGTTAACACGGTTAGTATTGTTGTAAAATTTAGGTTAAGCAGGCTTAGTGGGCTAAATCAGCATTCGTAGGGCCCATTAGGGGGTTTGGGCCCAAAAGCCCGAATTTGATAAGTGGGTTAAAGATCATTATTTAAACACTCGAAAATATTGACAATTGTAATGAACATGGAAAACCCTGATTTTTGGTAAAATTACGAAAATACCCTTATAATATAAAAAATGACTATTTTGCCCTTGTGGGCAAGTGACTGACTTGGATTGTGTGGTTGACGGATTTGATTGTGAATATATGTTGGTGATATGAATGACTTGACTATGATTGTTTGATTCAAATACGGGCATGACATTCTGTGTACATGACATATTGCATGGGGTATAGGTTATATTGATGGAGGAAGTGCTAAAAGGGCTCTGCCCCAGTTTACCGAAAAGGGCTTTGCCCCAGTTTATCAGAAAGGGCTTTGCCTTAGTTATTAAAATAGGCTAGGCCTCCAGTTATATGATAAAACAGCTATACTGCCAGTAGAGAGTTTGGTTGGGTGGGTTGAGTTATTCCCCACATGGAGAGCTTGGTTGGTACAGGTGGAGAGTAGCGGATGGTGGGTCGAGTAGTCTCCCCAAATGGGCTTGCATACATTCATTGACATTACATGTGATATTGAAATGGGCTTGCATACATCTATTGCCATTACATGTGATATTGAAATGGGCCTAAGGGCTATACCGTTTACAGTAAAGGCTTCGGCCCAGTGATATGATTTATGAAAAGGCTTCGGCCCAGTGATATGATTTATGAAAAGGTTTCGGCCCAGTGATATGATTTATGAAAAGGCTTCAGCCCAGTGATATGATTTATGGAAAGGCTTCGGCCCAGTATATGTCAAGACTAAATAGGGCTTTGGCCCAGATTGTACTGATACCGTGTTATTTACTATTTGTATGTTATTGGGGTTACACACTGAGTTTTCGTAAACTCACCCCGTTTCTAACTGTACAGGTAATCCCTAAGCTTAGATGGTTTGGAGCTGCGAGGGACTCGGAGATGGCCACACTACTGTTTTTGTTTCCTTTAATTGCAATAAGTAGCTGATTTATTTATTTATAAGTTTTATCTTATTACTATTATTATTTGGTTTTGGGTTGTAATAAGGCCATTTTAATTATTTTTCTAGGATTATTTTATCTTATACCCTATATTTTTCTGATAACATTAGACCTAGGGCGCGTTTCCAAAATGGTAATTGTTTTCAAAATAACGCAACGATACAATTAATCGGTTTATCAAAAATATATACTTAAATGAATTCCAACTCATTTTTCTCAAAACCTAACCTAGCACCAAAGTGTGGCAATGGTTGTGGGCATGTCTAGGATTGGATCCAATGAAGAGCTTGGTAATTAAGCAGCCTTCTAGGCTCACCTCCTCTGTTTCGGATACCTACCTGATGCACAACTTCCATTCACTTTATTAACTTAGCAAAGACTATCTTTTAAAACACTAAGAAGGACGTTGAAAGATGCATGGGTTTTCTTAAAAACTTCAATGTGACATGTCGGATCCGGCCATAACGTCTGGGCCTGGTTTGGGGTGCTACAGCTAGCTACTGACTTAAGCCCATAGCCATATGACACGCCTGTGTTCCCTGACTGTGTGGCACAATGTAGGCTTTGTTTAAGACAACATGCCACCCTTTTTGGGTCATTCCTACAAACCATAATAAACAACATTCATGCCACAGTTTTCAACCAATTCCATGCTTAAATATGCTTCATTATAACTAAATCATCATCATTCTATTTCCTATTCAAATCCATACCAAATCATATTAAAAATCTTATTACAACAACATGCCAAAATACTCATTTCATAGCTTACTTATGGCACATTTTAACTCATGCTTAAACTTACCATTTCTTCAACTTGGCATATTTCAAAATTGTCATCATATATAAGGCCATATAACCATTACAAGCATACACAATTTAGCATCACAAACAATTTACCAAGACTAAGCACAAACATACCAATTGCTAGCCAACTTTCAAGGCATAACATAAATACATATCAAAACTTAAATACATAGACATTCTAGCCTATACATGCCATACTTAAAAATATTTACACTTTCAAAAGTACCAATATGAGTTCGATAGTGTGGTGACAGTCCTCGACTATCCTCGAGCCTTCAATAGCTACAATAACTGTAAAACAAACAAAAAACACACAGTGTAAGCTACAAAGAGCTTAGTAAGCCAAATACAATTGGTCTAACTAATAAAGCATATAAAGTATAAATAAAAAACAAGATTTCATAGCCATTTCATAGAATAGTTAATGAGAATGCTCATTTGCTTGTATACATGTCATGCTTCATTTCCGAATTCCGTACATACTTCACATTCATTATTTCACAGAAACAGAGTCTTTCATATTCAGAAAATTTAGTACGATACAAATGTACCTATATAGATTTTACATTTCATATATTCATTCTCATATCTCGTATTCTATCATCAGATGGTTCAAAAAAGATACAGATACTCATAAACAGGTACATTGCCGACGTCCCAGACGTGGTTTTACATGTAATTCAGTATCGATGCCTGTGTCCCAAACAGGGTCTTACACGAAATAAGATACGATACCGATGTCCCAGACATGGTCTTATACATAATTCTCAAATCGAGGCTTGTGTCCCAGACACGGTCTTACATGATCTCTCAGAACGATGTCAACGTTCCTTTAGAAACATACAGATGCCTTTCAGATGCTAACATATTATCAAAATTTACTCGAACTTCATTCATCAGGCACTCAAGGCCGTCCAATACAGATTATGGTTTGTATGTGCAGAATTTAGTCAACTTAACACAAAATTGTAATTTGACTTACCTCGTATGGATTTCGGACGGAATGAGTCGACTATTCAACTATTTTGGACTTCCCTCGATCTAAGTCTGATTTTCTTTGTTCTTGATCTAATACAATTCAAATTCAGCCATTGAATCAATCATTTCATTCAATTTAATCCATATATACACATTTAGGGAACTTTGCATTTTTAGCCCTTACATTTTCACAATTTGACAATTTAGTCCATTTTTCACAAAATCACAAATATGGAAAATTCACCAAGACTATAGCTTGACCAAATATACATAGCTTCCATACAAGCCCAAATAACATATTTAATTCACAATTTTGTCCTTTAAAACCTTATTTTCACAATTTAGCCCAAATAGCTCTATTCCATCAAAATTTCAAGAACAAAACATGATAATCTCACATATATCTTTCATAATCCATATAAAAGCATTACAAAGCTCATATAATCATCAATGGCACATTTCATAATCTTCAACAGAAATAGAAATTCAGGCATGGGTTTTGAAGAACACGAAGCAACAATCACAGAAACGTAGAAATTATCAAAAACGGACCAAAATTCATACCTTAATCACAAATTCTCCTAGTCGAATCCTTACTTGAAATTTTATTTTCTTTTCCTTTGTATTTTAGGCAAAGCTAAACATAAAATGCTTTATTTTGCATGTTTGTTTTCATTTAATTAACATAAATTCACCTTTTACCATATTGCCCTCAATAAATTGACATTAAAACTTACCAAGTAATGTCCATACTTGTCCATGCATTAGTAAAATGGTCCAATTGAATCATAAGGACTTCATACTTAAAAAGCACCTTCACATAAGCACTTTATCAATCAGTAAACAACTTTTACATTTTACGCGATTAAGTCTTTTTTGCAAATTAAGCACATAAACAGTTAAATTAAATCACATAAACTGAGAAGATATAAATTCACATATCACAGACACAGAAAATAATATTAAAATAATTTTTTTAGACTTGGATTTGTGGTCCCGAAACCACTATTCTGACTAGAGTCTAAATCGGACTGTTACAGAGTTGCTCCATTTCCATTATGCTCTGAAGTGGCGATTCGAGGGTCCATTTTATCTAACAATACCTGATACCAATATTAAATTGGTTCATCTCATCCTTAAGCTTGTGATGGAGTTGCTTTGGTTCATCGTGTATTCTAGGTTTCTCCTTGACGTGGGTTCGCCATTCATCT